>NC_052328.1:338615-638615 GCF_016432855.1 Salvelinus namaycush | reverse complement strand
TCCAGTAGTGGGACATTAGAGTCTGTGATACTCTGTACGGTGAGCAGGTACTCCAGTAGTGGGACATTAGAGTCTGTGATACTCTGTACGGTCAACAGGTACTCCAGCAGTGGAACATTAGAGGCTGTGATACTCTGTACGGTGAGCAGGTACTCCAGCAGTGGAACATTAGAGTCTGTTATACTCTAGGTGAGCAGGTACTCCAGTAGTGGGACATTAGAGTCTGTGATACTCTGTACGGTGAGCAGGTACTCCAGCAGTGGAACATTAGAGTCTGTTATACTCTAGGTGAGCAGGTACTCCAGTAGTGGAACATTAGAGTCTGTGATACTCTGTACGGTGAGCAGGTACTCCAGCAGTGGAACATTAGAGTCTGTTATACTCTAGGTGAGCAGGTACTCCAGTAGTGGGACATTAGAGTCTGTGATACTCTGTACGGTGAGCAGGTACTCCAGCAGTGGAACATTAGAGTCTGTGATACTCTGTACGGTGAGCAGGTACTCCAGCAGTGGAACATTAGAGTCTGTGATACTCTGTACGGTGAGCAGGTACTCCAGCAGTGGAACATTAGAGTCTGTGATACTCTGTACGGTGAGCAGGTACTCCAGTAGTGGGACATTAGCGTCTGTGATACTCTGTACGGTGAGCAGGTACTCCAGTAGTGGAACATTAGAGTCTGTTATACTCTAGGTGAGCAGGTACTCCAGTAGTGGAACATTAGAGTCTGTGATACTCTGTACGGTGAGCAGGTACTCCAGTAGTGGAACATTAGAGTCCGTGATACTCTGTACGGTGAGCAGGTACTCCAGCAGTGGAACATTAGAGTCTGTGATACTCTGTACGGTGAGCAGGTACTCCAGTAGTGGAACATTAGAGTCTGTTATACTCTAGGTGAGCAGGTACTTCAGTAGTGGAACATTAGAGTCTGTGATACTCTGTACGGTGAGCAGGTACTCCAGTAGTGGAACATTAGAGTCTGTTATACTCTAGGTGAGCAGGTACTTCAGTAGTGGAACATTAGAGTCTGTGATACTCTGTACGGTGAGCAGGTACTCCAGCAGTGGAACATTAGAGGCTGTGATACTCTGTACGGTCAACAGGTACTCCAGCAGTGGAACATTAGAGGCTGTGATACTCTGTACGGTGAGCAGGTACTCCAGTAGTGGAACATTAGAGTCTGTGATACTCTGTATGGTGAGCAGGTACTCCAGTAGTGGAACATTAGAGTCTGTGATACTCTAGGTGAGCAGGTACTCCAATAGTGGAACATTAGAGTCTGTTATACTCTAGGTGAGCAGGTACTCCAGTAGTGGGACATTAGAGTCTGTGATACTCTGTACGGTGAGCAGGTACTCCAGTAGTGGAACATTAGAGTCGGTGATACTCTGTACAGTGAGCAGGTACTCCAGCAGTGGAACATTAGAGTCTGTGGTACTCTGTACGGTGAGCAGGTACTCCAGTAGTGGAACATTAGAGGCTGTGATACTCTGTACGGTGAGCAGGTACTCCAGTAGTGGAACATTAGAGTCTGTGATACTCTGTACGGTGAGCAGGTACTCCAGTAGTGGAACATTAGAGTCTGTGATACTCTGTACGGTGAGCAGGTACTCCAGTAGTGGAACATTAGAGTCTGTGATACTCTGTACGGTGAGCAGGTACTCCAGTAGTGGGACATTAGCGTCTGTGATACTCTGTACGGTGAGCAGGTACTCCAGCAGTGGAACATTAGAGTCTGTGATACTCTGTACGGTGAGCAGGTACTCCAGCAGTGGAACATTAGAGTCTGTGATACTCTGTACGGTGAGCAGGTACTCCAGTAGTGGAACATTAGAGGCTGTGATACTCTGTACGGTGAGCAGGTACTCCAGTAGTGGAACATTAGAGTCGGTGATACTCTGTACGGTGAGCAGGTACTCCAGTAGTGGAACATTAGAGTCTGTGATACTCTAGGTGAGCAGGTACTCCAATAGTGGAACATTAGAGTCTGTTATACTCTAGGTGAGCAGGTACTCCAGCAGTGGAACATTAGAGTCTGTGGTACTCTGTACGGTGAGCAGGTACTCCAGTAGTGGAACATTAGAGGCTGTGATACTCTGTACGGTGAGCAGGTACTCCAGCAGTGGAACATTAGAGTCTGTGATACTCTGTACGGTGAGCAGGTACTCCAGTAGTGGAACATTAGAGTCTGTGATACTCTGTACGGTGAGCAGGTACTCCAGTAGTGGAACATTAGAGTCTGTGATACTCTGTACGGTGAGCAGGTACTCCAGTAGTGGGACATTAGCGTCTGTGATACTCTGTACGGTGAGCAGGTACTCCAGCAGTGGAACATTAGAGTCTGTGATACTCTGTACGGTGAGCAGGTACTCCAGTAGTGGAACATTAGAGTCTGTTATACTCTGTACGGTGAGCAGGTACTCCAGTAGTGGAACATTAGAGGCTGTGATACGCTAGGTGAGCAGGTACTCCAGTAGTGGGACATTAGCGTCTGTGAAACTCTGTACGGTGAGCAGGTACTCCAGTAGTGGGACATTAGAGTCGGTGATACTCTGTACAGTGAGCAGGTACTCCAGCAGTGGAACATTAGAGTCTGTGGTACTCTGTACGGTGAGCAGGTACTCCAGTAGTGGAACATTAGAGGCTGTGATACTCTGTACGGTGAGCAGGTACTCCAGCAGTGGAACATTAGAGTCTGTGATACTCTGTACGGTGAGCAGGTACTCCAGTAGTGGAACATTAGAGTCTGTGATACTCTGTACGGTGAGCAGGTACTCCAGTAGTGGAACATTAGAGTGTGTGATACTCTGTACGGTGAGCAGGTACTCCAGTAGTGGAACATTAGAGTCTGTGATACTCTGTACGGTGAGCAGGTACTCCAGTAGTGGAACATTAGAGTCTGTGATACTCTGTACGGTGAGCAGGTACTCCAGTAGTGGGACATTAGCGTCTGTGATACTCTGTACGGTGAGCAGGTACTCCAGCAGTGGAACATTAGAGTCTGTGATACTCTGTACGGTCAGCAGGTACTCCAGTAGTGGAACATTAGAGTCTGTTATACTCTAGGTGAGCAGGTACTCCAGTAGTGGAACATTAGAGTCTGTGATACTCTGTACGGTGAGCAGGTACTCCAGTAGTAGTCAACAGACACATTAAACCCATGGTTACGGTCAGTAGTCAACAGACACATTAAACCCATGGTTACGGTCAGTAGTCAACAGACACATTACACCCAGGGTTACGGTCAGTAGTCATACAGACACATTAACACGAGGGTTACGGTCAGTAGTCAACAGACACATTAAACCCATGGTTACGGTCAGTAGTCAACAGACACATTGAACCCAGGGTTATGGTCAGTAGTCAAACAGACACATTAAACCCAGGAGTGGAACGTTGTATTCCTGAACTACATGTCAGAGAGGCATTGATATTCTACAGTACATATTTCTTTGTCAATGTTCCAAAACGTTGTGTCCTGCTGAACGTGTCCCAGCAGACTCTCCACTTCATCGCTGGGAGTCAACAACATGCAGTGCCAGTGCATGTTATCAACACAATTAGAGATGGGTTGTTCTGCTGTCGTAGACGACCCTCACAGGTACTCACAGGCACTTCTGTGGAAGACGGCTCTTGGAAAATGATTTGTTTGTATTTTGTTTTGGAGACAGATAGTGATTCTTTGACACTGATCAGAGAAGCAGGAGAACTTGTGTGTGTGTGTGTGTGTGTGTGTGTGTGTGTGTGTGTGTGTGTGTGTGTGTGTGTGTGTGTGTGTGTGTGTGTGTGTGTGTGTGTGTTAATGACCTTTCACAAGAAGAGTCAATGGTCCCTCTAACAGAAAACAGAAAAAAACTGAACATGTAAACTGATTCATTGGAAGTGAAGTCAATCAAACAATCAAATAAATGAGGTATATACAGTTGAAGTCAGAAGTTTAAATACACTTAGGTTGGAGTCATTAAAACTCAAATTTTCAACCACTCCACAAATTTCTTGTTAATAACCTGTTAGTGTGTAGGGGGTGCTATTTTCACTTTGGGAAAAAATCGTGCCCAAATGAAACGGCCTTGTACTCTGTTCTAGATCGTACAATATGCATATTATTATTACTATTGGATAGAAAACACTCTCAAGTTTCTAAAACTGTTTGAATTATATCTGTGAGTAAAACAGAACTCATTTGGCAGCAAACTTCCAGACAGGAAGTGAAAAATCTGAAAACGAGGCTCTGTTTCAGGGCCTGCCTATTGAATTGCCTTATATTTATGGATTTGCATGCACTGCTATACGCCTTCCACTAGATGTCAACAGGCAGTGGAAGGTGGAATGGGGTGTCTAGCTTGATCTGAGGTCGAACAAGAGCTCTTGGAATGACGTGTCCACAATTTCCTTTCTCTACCTAGGCGCGGGAAGGACCTTCCTATTGTCTTCTGATAAGCGTTCGGTATACATGGCTAATATCTCCGGCTTTGTTTTTATTTGATACATATTAGAAAAACATCATAAAGTAGGTTTTTTCAACTGAGTTTCACCAGTTTATTCAACGTTTATTGGGACTTTTGGAGTTTTCCGTTCTATGCGTCAAGAGGAGATGGACATGTTCGCGCCACATGGCTAGCTAAGGTTGCTAATTCGACAGGAGAGAAGGACATTCTAAAACCAAACAACGATTTATTCTGGACCTAGGACTCCTTGTACAAGATTCTGATGGAAGCTCAGCAAAAGAACAATTTATGATGTTATTTCGTATTTCTGTGGAAAATGTTTGGTCCTATTATCCGCACTTTTTGCGGGCGCTGTCTCGCTATAACGTAAGGTGTTTGTTATGGTAAAGTTATTTTTAAAAATCTAACACGGCGGTTGCATTAAGAACTAGTGTATCTTTCATTTGCTATCCAACATGTATTTTTTAGTAAAGTTTATGATGAGTTCTTTGGTCAGATTAGGTGAGTGTCCAAAATAGCTCCTGACATTCTGGGGAAATGTTGCTACATTTTCACAATGTATAACCATGGTTTGCAGCTCTAAATATGCACATTTTCTAACAAAACATAAGTGTATTGTATAACATGATGTTATAAGACTGTCATCTGATGAAGTTGGTCAAGGTTAGTGATTAATTTTATATCTTTTGCTGGTTTTTGCGAATGCTATCTATGCGGTGAATAAATGCGGTTGTGTGTTTGGCTATTGTGGTAAGCTAATATAATGCTATATTGTGTTTTCGCTGTAAAACACTTTAAAAAAAATCGGAAATATTGGCTGGATTAACAAGATGTTTATCTTTCATTTGCTGTACACCATGTATTTTTCATAAATGTTTTATGATGAGTATTTAGGTATTTCACGTTGCTCTCTGTAATTATTCTGGCTGCTTCGGTGCTATTTGTGATTGTAGCTGCAATGTAAAACTATGATTTATACCTCAAATATGCACATTTTTCGAACAAAACATAAATGTATAGCTTTTTTGAAAGCTACCTATGCGGTGGATAAATAGCGTTGTGTGTTTGGCTATTGTGGTGAGCTAACATAAATATATATTGTGTTTTCGCTGTAAAACATTAAAAAAATCGGACATGTTGGCTGGATTCACAAGATGTTTATCTTTCATTTGCTGTATTGGACTTGTTAATATTTTTTTAATTTCGCGCTCTGCGAAGGCAGCGGAATGTTGTGGGTGTTCCGCTAGCGGAACCCCGGGGCGAGAACACTACAGTTATGGCAAGTTGGTTAGGACATCTACTTTGTGCATGACACAAGTAATTTTTCCAACAATTGTTTACAGACAGATTATTTCACTTATAATTCACTGTATCACGATTCCAGTGGGTCAGAAGTTTACATACACTAAGTTGACTGTGCCTTTAAACAGCTTGGAAAATTCCAGAAATTATGTCATGACTTTAGAAGCTTCTGATAGGCTAATTGACATCATTTGAGTCAATTTGAGGTGTACCTGTGAATGTATTTCAAGGCCTACCTTCAAACGCAGTGCCTCTTTGCTTTCATGGGAAAATCAAAAGAATTCAGCCAAGACCACAGAAAATAAATTGTAGACCTCCACAACTCTGGTTCATCCTTGGGAGCAATTTCCAAACTCCTGAAGGTACCATGTTCATCTGTGCAAACAACAGTACTCAAGTATAAACACCATGGGACCACGCAGTCGTCATACCGCTCAGGAAGGAGACGCGTTCTGTCTCCTAGACATGAACATACTTTGGTGCGAAAAGTGCAAATCAATCCCAGAACAACAGCAAAGGACCTTCTGAAGATGCTGGAGGAAACAGGTACAAAAGTATTTATATCCACAGTAAAACGAGACCTATATCGACATAACCTGAAAGGCCGCTCAGCAAGGAAGAAGCCACTGCTCCAAAACCGCCATAAAAAACCCAGACTACGGTTTGCAACTGCACATGGGACAAGGATCATAGTTTTTGGAGAAATGTCCTCTGGTCTGATGAAACAAAAATAGAACTGTTTGGCCATAATGACCATCGTTAGGTTTGGAGGAAAAAGGGGGAGGCTTGCAGGCCGTAGAACACCATCCCAACCGTAAAGCACGGTGGTGGCAGCATCATGTTGTGGGGGTGCTTTGCTGCAGGATGGACTCGTGCACTTCACAAAATAGATGGCATCATTCGGAAGGAAAATTATGTGAATATATTGAAGCAACATCTCAAGACATGTCATGGAAAATTGCAAGATTATGTTATAATGCTTGTATTGCATTATAATTGTTGTTTTATTCGACAGAATAGAGTATTCTGTTAAAACTTCTTTGGGCTGCAAGCCCTAAGTCGGGATCAATATGACAACAGCCAGTCCAAGTGCAGGGCGCCAAATTCAAAAACCATAAATCTCATAATTAAAATTCCTCAAACATACATGTGTCTTATATCATTTTAAAGGTAATCTTGTTGTTAATCCCACCAAACTGTCCGATTTCAAATAGGCTTTTCAGCGAAAGCACTACAAACGATTATGTTAGGTCACCACAAAACTAAAAATAATCATAGCATTTTTCCCAGCTAATGATAGCATCACAAAAACCAGAATAGAGATAAAATGATTCACTACCTTCGATTATTTTCATCAGATGACACTCATAGGACTTCATGTTACACCATACATGCGTTTTTTGTTTGATTCAATTCATATTTATATAAAAAAATCTGAGTTTACATTGAGGCTACAAGAATCACTAAATGCAAAAACATCAAGTGACTTTGCATAGCCCGTCATTTCAACATGAATACTCATCATAAATATAGATGATAATACAAGTTATACACATTGAGTTATAGATATACCTCTCCTTAATGCAACCGCAATGTCAGATTTAAAAAAAACTTTAAGGAAAAATAACTGCACGCTATAATCTGAGACGGCGCTCAAATTAGCATGTCACAGCTAACAAAGATAGCGTCACTATAAACAACAAAATATATTATAAATATTTCATTACCTTTGTTGGTTTCGATCAGAAGGCTTAGCAGAAACTCCAGGTGCACAATAAATGTTTGTTTTGTTCGAAAAAATCCGTTATTTATGTCCAATTGTTAGCGCGTTTGGTAAACATATCCAAACGCTAATTCTGGTCAGCTTCATATCGGACAAAAACTTCAAAATGTGATATTACCGGTCGAAGAAACATTTCAAACTAAGTACTGAATCAATCATTAGGATGTCTTTAACATATAGGAATATTCCTTCTGTCTGCGTGAGCCATGGAACGGCAGTGGCTTGCATGAAGAAAATGCATGATCAGGAAATGGGTGCTTGATGGTCACTTGACTGATTCTGCTCTCATTATCTCCCAGAACACCATAGAGGTCTCACTGGAATTTCTATTTATTGCTGACATCTAGTGGAACCCCTAGGCAGTGCAACTTCAGCCATACGTCATTTGGAATTCTTTTGGGACTCTGTTGAATACAGACAATCTCAGATTTCTGACTTCCGGTTTGATTTCAACTCAGGATTTTGCACGCCAATATGAGTTCTGTTAATCTCAGAGAAATAATTCAAACAGTTTTAGAAACTTTGGAGTGTTTTCTATGCAATATTAATAATAATATGCAAATATTAGGAACTATGACTAAGGAGCAGGCCGTTTGAAATGGGCACCTTTCATCCAAGCTACTCAATACTGCCCCTGCAGCCATAAAAAGGTTAATTAACTATTGTGTGTGTGTTCCACTGAGGATGGGCCTCTATGAGATAGCACTGACAGAGGAGATTTACAATGTCTTTGGGTGATTAAACCTAAAGAGCATTCCAGATAACATGAGGTAATGTTTTTGTGCTATGAAGTACCAGGAACGAGATTAGAACCTCGTTTTAGGGACCAAACTGAACAATAATTTATAGCGAATGCTATCTGGCTAAGGGATACTCCTTTCTCAATTATAAAGTCCCTTTGTGAACTGTTCCTAAGATCTGTGGTAGGTTGAGAGGGGTGTATCTTGGCTATAAAAGATCTTTGTACTTTTCTGTTGTGACTTTCAATGGTTCATTAGAGATGGCGCATCATTGAAAGTCAAATGCTATTGCAAAGCTCTTATTATTAAAAATGTAGTTTAAGTATAACTCTGACTGGTGTGTGAAGTTTGTTTCTCCTCATTTGGTAAATACAGAAATAAGCCACCACAGACATCAGTCAGGAAGTTAAAGCTTGGTCGCAAATGGGTCTTCCAAATGGACAATTACCCCAAGCATACTTCCAAAGTTATGGAAAAATGGCTTAAAGACAACAAAGTCAAGGTATTGGCCATCACAAAGCCCTGACCTCAATCCTATAGAACATTTGTGGGCAGAACTGAAAAAGTGTGTGTGAGCAAGGAGGCCTACAAACCTGACTCAGTTACACCAGCCCTGTCAGGAGGAATGGGCCAAAATTCACCCAACTTATTATGGGAAGCTTCTGGAAGACTACCCAAAACGTTTGACACAAGTTAAACAATTTAAAAGCAATGATACCAAATACTAATTGAGTGTGTGTAAACTTATGACCCACTGGGAATATGATGAAATAAATAAAAGCTGAAATAAATCATTCTCTCTACTATTATTCTGACATTTCACATTCTTAAAATAAAGTGGTGATCCTAACTGACCTAAGACAGGGAATTTTAACTGGGATTAAATGTCAGGAATTTAAATTTAAATGTATTTGGCTAAGGTATATGTAAACTTCCAACTTCAACTGTAGTTTAATTAATGTGTACAGTACTCTGCATCCCAAATGGCAACCTATTCCCTATGTAGTGCACTACCTTTGACCAGAGCCCTATGGAGTAGTGCACTACATAGGGAATTGGCTGTCTAAGAAATGTCAGAATGTCATAGAAGTTCATTCCAAGATCATAAGTAATAAAATCCTTCCCAAATAAAAATGCCGATTATTGAAGGGTTATGTATGAAAGATACCAGCTCTTATAAAAAATACAGTGGGGCAAAAAAGTATTTAGTCAGCCACCAATTGTGCAAGTTCTCCCACTTAAAAAGATGAGAGAGGACTGTAATTTTCATCATAGGTACACTTCAACTATGACAGACAAAATGAGAAAAAAAATCCAGAAAATCACATTGTAGGATTTTTTATGAATTTATTTGCAAATTATGGTGGAAAATAAGTATTTGGTCACCTACAAACAAGCAAGATTTCTGGCTCTCACAGACCTGTAACTTCTTCTTTAAGAGGACAGAGGGCGCTGTTTTCACTTTGGGGGAAAATCGTGCCCAATTTAAACGGCCTCGTACTCAATTCTTGCTCGTACAATATGCATGTTATTATTACTATTGGATAGAAAACACTCTCTAGTTTCTAAAACCGTTTGAATTATATCTGTGAGTAAAACAGAACTCATTTGGCACAAACTTCCTGACCAGGAAGTGGAAAGTCTGAAATCGAGGCTCTGTTCTAGGTCCTGCCTATAAATGGACATGATACGTATTAGTATACATGCACGTCATACACCTTCCCCTGGATGTCAAGAGGCAGTGAGAGAAGAAATGGAGTGTTTATCTTGGTCTGAGATGGAATAAATCCTCTTGGAATGACGTGTCACCCATTTCCTGTTTTCTGGAAAGCGCGAGGTTGGACCTGGAATTGCCTTCTAAAAAGCTTTCGTTATAGGCGACTACTATCTCCGGCTTTGATTTTATTTGATACATGTGACAATATCATCGTAAAGTATGTTTTTTCAATATAGTTTTATTAGACTATTGAAATTTATTCGGGACGTTAGGCGTGTTGCGTTGTGTGCCTTTGTTCAGGAAGTAGAGATTCGCGCCACTTGGCTAGTGCGCTTGCTAATTCAAGAGGGAAAAAGGACGTTCTAAATCCAAACAACGATTGTTCTTGACAAAGGACCCCTTGTACAACATTCTGATGAAAGATCAGCAAAAGTAGGACCCATTTTATGATGTTATTTCATATATCTGTCGAACTGTGTACTATTAGTTTTGCGCCCAGGTTTTGGGTACTCTCTCGCCATAACGTAAGCCTTATGTCGTAATGAAGTTATTTTTAGAATTCTAACACGGCGATTGCATTAAGAACTAGTGTATCTATCATTTCCTATACAACATTAATTTTTTTGTTATGTTTATGAATAGCTATTTGGTCAGAATATGTGTGTCAGAAAAAGTGTCAGAAAAATATCCAGACGTTGTGGGAAAAAGTAGCTACGTTAGCACAATGTATAACCACTGATTTCAGCTCTAAATATGCACATTTTCGAACAAAACATAAGTGTATGTATAACCTGATGTTATAGGACTGTCATCTGATGAAGCATATCAAGGTTAGTCAAAATTATATATCTTGCTGGTTTATTCGCTATCGCTAACGTGCCTATTGCTATCGCTAACGTGCCTTGATGAATGAATGCGGTAGTGTGGTAGGCTATTGTAGTAAGCTAATATAATGCTATATTGTGTTTTCGCTGTAAAACACTTAAAAAAATCTGAAATATTGGCTGGATTCACAAGATGTTTGTCTTTAATTTGCTGTACACCATGTATTTTTCAGAAATGTTTTATGATGAGTATTTAGGTATTTGACGTTGGTGTCTGTAATTATTATGGCTGCTTTCGGTGCAATTTCTGATTGTAGCTGCAATGTAAACTATGATTTATACCTGAAATATGCACATTTTTCGAACAAAACATAGATTTATTGAATAACATGTTATAAGACTGTCATCTGATGAAGTTGTTTGTTGGTTAGTTTGGTTGGTTCTTGGTTAGTTAGGTTGGCTTTGTGCATGCTACCTGTGCTGTGAAAAATGTCTGTCCTTTTTTGTATTTGGTGGTGAGCTAACATAAATATACGTGCTGTTTTCGCTGTAAAACATTTAAAAAATCGGACATGTTGGCTGGATTCACAAGATGTGTACCTTTCATTTGCTGTATTGGACTTGTTAATGTGTGAAAGTTAAATATTTCTAAAAAATATATTTTGAATTTCGCGCTCTGCCTTTTCAGTGGAATGTGGGAGGAGTTCCGCTGGCGGAACGCCAGAGCAGTACAGGTTAAGAGGCTCCTCTGTCCTCCACTCGTTACCTGTATTAATGGCACCTGTTTGAACTTGTTATCAATATAAAAGACACCTGTCCACAACCTCAAACAGTCACACTCCAAACTCCACTATGGCCAAGACCAAAGAGCTGTCAAAGGACACCAGAAACAAAATTGTAGACCTGCACCAGGCTGGGAAGACTAAATCTGCAATAGGTAAGCAGCTTGGTTTGAAGAAATCAACTGTGGGAGCAATTATTAGGAAATGGAAGACATACAAGACCAATGATAATCTCCCTCGATCTGGGGCTCCACGCAAGATCTCACCCCGTGGGGTCAAAATGATCACAAGAACGGTGAGCAAAAATCCCAGAACCACACGGGGGGACCTAGTGAATGACCTGCAGAGAGCTGGGACCAAAGTAACAAAGCCTACCATCAGTAACACACTACGCCGCCAGGGACTCAAATCCTGCAGTGCCAGACGTGTCCCCCTGCTTAAGCCAGTACATGTCCAGGCCCGTCTGAAGTTTACTAGAGAGCATTTGGATGATCCAGAAGAAGATTAGGAGAATGTCATATGGTCAGATGAAACCAAAATATAACTTTTTGGTAAAACCTCAACTCGTCGTGTTTGGAGGACAAAGAATGCTGAGTTGCATCCAAAGAACACCATACCTACTGTGAAGCATGGGGGTGGAAACATCATGCTTTGGGGCTGTTTTTCTGCAAAGGGACCAGGACGACTTATCCGTGTAAAGGACAGAATGAATGGGGCCATGTATCGTGAGATTTTGAGTGAAAACCTCCTTCCATCAGCAAGGGCATTGAAGATGAAACGTGGCTGGGTCTTTCAGCATGACAATGATCCCAAACACACCGCCCGGGCAACGAAGGAGTGGCTTCGTAAGACGCATTTCAAGGTCCTGGAGTGGCCTAGCCAGTCTCCAGATCTCAACCCCATAGAAAATCTTTGGAGGGAGTTGAAAGTCCGTGTTGCCCAGCAACAGCCCCAAAACATCACTGCTCTAGAGGAGATCTGCATGGAGGAATGGGCCAAAATACCAGCAACAGTGTGTGAAAACCTTGTGAAGACTTACAGAAAACGTTTGACCTCTGTCATTGCCAACAAAGGGTATATAACAAAGTATTGAGATAAACTTTTGTTATTGACCAAATACTTATTTTCCACCATAATTTGCAAATAAATTCATAAAAAATCCTACAATGTGATTTTCTGGATTTTTCTTTCTCATTTTGTCTGTCATAGTTGAAGTGTACATATGATGAAAATTACAGGCCTCTCTCATCTTTTTAAGTGGGAGAACTTGCACAATTGGTGACTGACTAAATACTTTTTTGCCCCACTGTATGTCGGCTTCGAAAAGCAGAATTATGCCTCACACTGTTTTCTTAAACAGATGGCCCTCGCTCCATTTCATGATCTTCAGCATCTGTCTGACTCCTGAAAGTGACGATCCAGAAGCATAGAAATGCAGACCTCTTCAGAGAGTGCAGTAAAGGATGGAGAAACCTCTTGTTTATCCACATCATATTAAAAGGATAAAACAATTACACCTACCCACGCTGCTCTCAAAACCCGTGAAGCCCACTCTGGCAAGACCTTCATAGAGGGAGGAGAGACGATTTCATTAGATTTCCACTTCAATCTCTATATGCTCATACTGAAGCATACTAAGCCCAGGGGAAAATTGACAGCCTTATGAGAATCGATAACTTTGATTTAGGTGATAAAAAGCGGACTAAATTAAGTCTCTCTTCAAACATTTTTCAAAGGTCAAACTCATTGAATATCAATGAGAACACTGCAACAAGATCAATAATTTGAAAGTAAATGTTTTGCCATACTATGTTGACATATTTTCAAATAGGCGACAAACAAAGTGGTCCAACTGGGTCCCCAAAGCCTGTTACTCCTATCAAACCACAATCGAATCAAATCGAATCAAATGTTATTAGTTGCATGCTTGGTAAACAAATTGTGAACCGTTTACTTTCGGGTCCTACCCAACAATGCAGAGAAAAAAAGAAAAAAAGAGAAAAGTAATAACACAAGGAATAAATACACAATGAGTAATGATAACTTGGTTATATAGAGTGCCTTCGTACAACTTGATTTCATCCACATTTTCGAGAGTTATAGTCTCAATTCAAAATGTATTAAATATTAATTTGTTTAACCCATCTACACACAATATGCCATAATGACAAAGTGAAAACAAGTTTTTATACATTTTTGCAAATTGATTGAAAATGAAATGTAGAATATCTAATTTACATACGGGTAAGTACTCACACCCCTGAGTCAATACTTTGTAGAAGCACCTTTGGCAGTGATTACAGCTGTGAGTCCTTCTGGGTAAGTCTCTAAGAGCTTTACACACCTGGATTGTGCAACATTTGCCAATTAATAATTTCTAAATTCTTCAAGCTCTGTCAAATTGGTTGTTGATCATTGCTAGACAAACATTTTCTGGTCTTGCCATAGACTTCCAAGTAGATTTAAGTCAAAACTGTATGTACATATAGGTAGGGGTAAAGTGACTAGGCAACAGGATAGATAATAAACAGTAACAGAAGCGTTTGTGATGAGTCAAAAGAGTTAGTTCAAATGGGGGGGTGGGGGGTGGGGGTTCATGGCAGATAGTTAAAAAGTTAACCAATAGCTACCTGGACTAACTGTTTCAGCAGTCTTATGGCTTGGGGGTAGAAGTTGTTAAAGATCCTGTTGGTTCCAGACTTGGTGCCGTCGGTACCGCTTGCCATGCGATAGCAGAGAGAACAGTCTATGAATTGGGTAGCTGGAGTCTTTGGGTAGCTGGAGTCTTTTTATGGCCTTCCTCTGACACCGCCTGGTATAGAGGTCCTGTATGGCAGAGAGCTCAGTCCCTGTGATGTACTGGACTGTACGCACTACCCTCTGTAGCGCCTTGTGGCCGGATGCTAAGCAGTTGCCGTATCAAGTGTGATGCAGCCAGTCAAGAGGCTCTCAATGGTGCAGCCGTAGAACTTTGTGAGAATCTGAGGACCCATGCCAAATAGGTTCAGCCTCCCGAGGGGGAAGAGGCGTCGTCGTTCCTTCACAACTGTGTTGATGTGTGTGGACCACGATAATTCCTTCGTGATGTTGACACTGAGGATCTTGAAGCTCTCAACCCGCTCCACCACAGGCCGTAGATGTGGACGGGGCTGCGCTCGGCCTTCCCTTTCCTGTAGTCGACGATCAGCTCCTTTGTATTGCTGACGTTGACGAGAAGTTGTTGTCCTGGCAACCACACCTTCTAAATAAATGTACACATTCATCATTGGGGTATTCAAGGCCACGCTTTTAAACCTTTCATTGAGATTACCGAAAGTGTGGTTGATACGGCCTGGCTTCCTTCTAGAATGATTGATTCCTATTAGGAAGATGTAAGTGATCTGCGGGTAAATAAGACCATTCGATCAGATTGAATCATTCGTTGGAGAGAAGGTAGAGGCTGTTCTGGACTTAATTTACTGAATGACTGAGCTGTCAGTCAGCAATGTCTTGAATTCTGGGCACATTTCCTATTCGCCTTTGTGAACGCACTGCAAAAAAGTGAAATCTATGCTTGCCTATATATCTTATATTGTGATAATTCACTTCAAGATTTGTTTGGAAAATATCTTGAAATAATAAATTACTTGTATTTAACTTTTTTTGTGCCAATAGCTATAGATAATTTAGCTTGGTATAACACAATAAAAAAAGTGAATAATCACATAATATGAGACATTTTTGGCTTGCTTAGATTTCCCTGTTTGCAGTGTGGGGAAATTTAAATAAATACTTAATAGAGGTAAGTAGTAGGAGTAGTAGTAGCAATATCATCAGCAGCAGTAGTAGTAGTATCAGTATTAGTAGCTGTAGTAGTAGTCGTAGTAGTACTAGTAATAGTAGCAGTAGCAGTATCAGCAGTAGTATCAGCAGCAGTAGTAGCAGTAGTAGTAGTAGTAGTATTACAAGTATCAGTAGTAGTAGTAGTAGTATTACAAGTATCAGTATCAGTAGTAGTAAAATTACAAGTATCAGTATCAGTAGTAGTAGTATTACAAGTATCAGTAGTAGTAGTAGTATTATTACACATATCGGTAGTAGTAGTAGTAGAAGTAGTAGTAGTACAAGTATCATTAGAAGTAGTATTAGTACAATTATCATTGGTAGTAGTAGTAGTAGCAGTAGTAGCAGTAGTAGTCGGTTCAGTACTAGGAGTACTACAAGTATCATTAGTAGTATAAGTAGTAGTAGTATCTGTAGTAGTAGTAGTATCAGTAGCAGTAGTAGTAGTAGTAATATCAGTAGTCGTATTAGTATTAGTATCAGTAGTATCTGTAGTAGTAGTGGTATCAGTAGTAGTAGTAGTAGTAGTAGTAGTATTACAAGTATCAGTAGTAGTAGTAGTAGTATTACAAGTATCAGTATCAGTAGTAGTAAAATTACAAGTATCAGTATCAGTAGTAGTAGTATTACAAGTATCAGTAGTAGTAGTAGTAGTATTACACATATCGGTAGTAGTAGTAGTAGAAGTAGTAGTAGTACAAGTATCATTAGAAGTAGTATTAGTACAATTATCATTAGTAGTAGTAGTAGCAGTAGTAGCAGTAGTAGTCGGTTCAGTAATAGTAGTACTACAAGTATCATTAGTAGTATAAGTAGTAGTAGTATCTGTAGTAGTAGTAGTATCAGTAGCAGTAGTAGTAGTAGTAGTAGTAGTAGTATCAGCAGTAGTAGTAGTAATATCATTAGTCGTATTAGTATTAGTATCAGTAGTATCTGTAGTAGTAGTGGTATCAGTAGTAGTAGTAGTAGTAGTAGTAGTAGTAGTATCAGCAGTAGCAGTAGTATTAATATTAGTAGCAGTAGTATTAGTAGCAGTAGTATTAGTAGTAGTAGTGATGTTGTTGGTATGTTTTTGCCGTAGTATCCCAGTCACAGATGAGTGATGATGTAACCATGGAGCAGTATATCGAAGCAGAGGGACACTTTAAACTGCTTCACTCAACAACATTATTGTGGGGACGATCGCAACCTTTGACCACACAATTATCCGCCCATTCTACTCAGTTGCACCTACGGTATGCAATCAAGCATACAGATGCTACACAGCCAGGGTTGTCAATGTGCTTATTGTGGGCCATTATCTGTTGAAAGTCTAATTTCTTACTCTAATATTCATAAAGAGCATTCAGCACGGGACACAATTACTAGTACATTGTCCCAGTAAAATGGTCAGTACATTGTCCCAGTAAAATGGTCAGTACATTGTGGTCCAGTAAAATGGGCAGTACATTGTGGTCCAGTAAAATGGTCAGTACATTGTGGGCCAATAAAATGGTCAGTACATTGTGTCCCAATAAAATGGTCAGTACATTGTGGGCCAGTAAAATGGTCAGTACATTGTCCCACTAAAATGGTCAGTACATTGTGGTCCAGTAAAATGGTCAGTACATTGTGGTCCAGTAAAATGGTCAGTACACTAGTCCCAGTAAAATGGTCAATACATTGTCCCAGTAAAATGGTCAGTACATTGTGGGCCAGTAAAATGGTCAGTACATTGTCCCAGTAAAATGGTCAGTACATTGTGGGCCAGTAAAATGGTCAGTACATTGTCCCAGTAAAATGGTCAGTACATTGTGGGCCAGTAAAATGGTCAGTACATTGTCCCAGTAAAATGGTCAGTACATTGTCCCAGTAAAATGGTCAGTACATTGTGGTCCAGTAAAATGGTCAGTACATTGTGTCCCAGTAAAATGGTCAGTACATTGTCACAGTAAAATGGTCAGTACATTGTCCCAGTAAAATGGTCAGTACATTGTGTCCCAGTAAAATGGTCAGTACATTGTCCCAGTAAAATGGTCAGTACATTGTCCCAGTAAAATGGTCAGTACATTGTGGTCCAGTAAAATGGTCAGTACATTGTGGTCCAGTAAAATGGTCAGTACATTGTCCCAGTAAAATGGTCAGTACATTGTGTCCCAGTAAAATGGTCAGCACATTGTGGTCCAGTAAAATGGTCAGTACATTGTGGTCCAGTAAAATGGTCAGTACATTGTGTCCCAGTAAAATGGTCAGTACATTGTCCCAGTAAAATGGTCAGTACATTGTGGTCCAGTAAAATGGTCAGTACATTGTGGTCCAGTAAAATGGTCAGTACATTGTGGGCCAGTAAAATGGTCAGTACACTAGTCCCAGTAAAATGGTCAGTACATTGTCCCAGTAAAATGGTCAGTACATTGTCCCAGTAAAATGGTCAGTACATTGTCCCAGTAAAATGGTCAGTACATTGTGTCCCAATAAAATGGTCAGCACATTGTGGGCCAGTAAAATGGTCAGTACATTGTGTCCCAGTAAAATGGTCAGTACATTGTCCCAGTAAAATGGTCAGTACATTGTCCCAGTAAAATGGTCAGTACATTGTCCCAGTAAAATGGTCAGTACATTGTGTCCCAATAAAATGGTCAGTACATTGTCCCAACAAAATGGTCAGTACATTGTGTCTCAGTAAAATGGTCAGTACATTGTGTCCCAGTAAAATGGTCAGTACATTGTCCCAATAAAATGGTCAGTACATTGTCCCAGTAAAATGGTCAGTACATTGTCCCAATAAAATGGTCAGTACATTGTGTCTCAGTAAAATGGTCAGTACATTGTCCCAGTAAAATGGTCAGTACATTGTGTCCCAATAAAATGGTCAGTACATTGTCCCAGTAAAATGGTCAGTACATTGTGTCTCAGTAAAATGGTCAGTACATTGTGACCTAGTAAAATGGTCAGTACATTGTCCCAGTAAAATGGTCAGTACATTGTCCCAGTAAAATGCTCAGTACATTGTCCCAATAAAATGGTCAGTACATTGTGGTCCAATAAAATGGTCAGTACATTGTCCCAGTAAAATGGTCAGTACATTGTCCCAGTAAAATGGTCAATACATTGTGGGCCAGTAAAATGGTCAGCACATTGTGGTCCAGTAAAATGGTCAGTACATTGTGGTCCAGTAAAATGGTCAGTACATTGTGTCCCAATAAAATGGTCAGTACATTGTGGTCCAGTAAAATGGTCAGTACATTGTGGTCCAGTAAAATGGTCAGTACATTGTGTCCCAGTAAAATGGTCAGTACATTGTCCCAGTAAAATG
Organism: Salvelinus namaycush; assembly: GCF_016432855.1. Classification (NCBI taxonomy): domain Eukaryota; kingdom Metazoa; phylum Chordata; class Actinopteri; order Salmoniformes; family Salmonidae; genus Salvelinus; species Salvelinus namaycush. Next base: position 619,905 of record NC_052328.1, on the reverse strand, counting down.
GTCAGTACATTGTCCCAGTAAAATGGTCAGTACATTGTCCCAATAAAATGGTCAGTACATTGTGGTCCAATAAAATGGTCAGTACATTGTGGTCCAATAAAATGGTCAGTACATTGTGGGCCAGTAAAATGGTCAGTACATTGTGTCCCAATAAAATGGCCAGTACATTGTGGGCCAGTAAAATGGTCAGTACATTGTCCCACTAAAATGGTCAGTACATTGTGACCCAGTAAAATGGTCAGTACATTGTGTCCCAGTAAAATGGTCAGTACATTGTCCCAGTAAAATGGTCAGTACATTGTCCCAATAAAATGGTCAGTACATTGTCCCAGTAAAATGGTCAGTACATTGTCCCAGTAAAATGGTCAGTACATTGTGGTCCAGTAAAATGGTGAGTACATTGTCCCAGTAAAATGGTCAGTACATTGTCCCAGTTAAATGGTCAGTACATTGTCCCAGTAAAATGGTCAGTACATTGTCCCAGTAAAATGGTCAGTACATTGTCCCAGTAAAATGGTCAGTACATTGTGACCCAGTAAAATGGTCAGTACATTGTGTCCCAGTAAAATGGTCAGTACATTGTGTCTCAGTAAAATGGTCAGTACATTGTGTCTCAGTAAAATGCTCAGTACATTGTCCCAATAAAATGGTCAGTACATTGTCCCAGTAAAATGGTCAGTACATTGTGGTCCAATAAAATGGTCAGTACATTGTCCCAGTAAAATGGTCAGTACATTGTCCCAGTAAAATGGTCAATACATTGTGGGCCAGTAAAATGGTCAGCACATTGTGGTCCAGTAAAATGGTCAGTACATTGTCCCAATAAAATGGTCAGCACATTGTCCCAGTAAAATGGTCAGTACATTGTCCCAGTAAAATGGTCAGCACATTGTCCCAGTAAAATGGTCAGTACATTGTCCCAGTAAAATGGTCAGCACATTGTCCCAGTAAAATGGTCAGTACATTGTCCCAGTAAAATGGTCAGTACATTGTCCCAATAAAATGGTCAGTACATTGTGTCTCAGTAAAATGGTCAGTACATTGTCCCAGTAAAATGGTCAGTACATTGTGTCCCAATAAAATGGTCAGTACATTGTCCCAGTAAAATGGTCAGTACATTGTGTCTCAGTAAAATGGTCAGTACATTGTGACCTAGTAAAATGGTCAGTACATTGTCCCAGTAAAATGGTCAGTACATTGTCCCAGTAAAATGGTCAGTACATTGTCCCAATAAAATGGTCAGTACATTGTGGTCCAATAAAATGGTCAGTACATTGTGGTCCAGTAAAATGGTCAGTACATTGTGTCCCAGTAAAATGGTCAGTACATTGTGGTCCAGTAAAATGGTCAGTACATTGTGTCCCAATAAAATGGTCAGTACATTGTGGTCCAGTAAAATGGTCAGTACATTGTGGTCCAGTAAAATGGTCAGTACATTGTGTCCCAGTAAAATGGTCAGTACATTGTCCCAGTAAAATGGTCAGTACATTGTCCCAGTAAAATGGTCAGTACATTGTCCCAATAAAATGGTCAGTACAATGTGGGCCAGTAAAATGGTCAGTACATTGTGTCCCAATAAAATGGCCAGTACATTGTGGGCCAGTAAAATGGTCAGTACATTGTCCCACTAAAATGGTCAGTACATTGTGACCCAGTAAAATGGTCAGTACATTGTGTCCCAGTAAAATGGTCAGTACATTGTCCCAGTAAAATGGTCAGTACATTGTCCCAATAAAATGGTCAGTACATTGTCCCAGTAAAATGGTCAGTACATTGTCCCAGTAAAATGGTCAGTACATTGTGGTCCAGTAAAATGGTGAGTACATTGTCCCAGTAAAATGGTCAGTACATTGTCCCAGTTAAATGGTCAGTACATTGTCCCAGTAAAATGGTCAGTACATTGTCCCAGTAAAATGGTCAGTACATTGTCCCAGTAAAATGGTCAGTACATTGTGACCCAGTAAAATGGTCAGTACATTGTGTCCCAGTAAAATGGTCAGTACATTGTGTCTCAGTAAAATGGTCAGTACATTGTGTCTCAGTAAAATGCTCAGTACATTGTCCCAATAAAATGCTCAGTACATTGTCCCAATAAAATGGTCAGTACATTGTGTCTCAGTAAAATGGCCAGTACATTGTGTCTCAGTAAAATGGCCAGTACATTGTGTCCCACTAAAATGGTCAGTACATTGTCCCAATAAAATGGTCAGTACATTGTCCCAGTAAAATGGTCAGTACATTGTCTCAGTAAAATGGTCAGTACATTGTCACAATAAAATGGTCAGCACATTGTCCCAGTAAAATGGTCAGTACATTGTCCCAGTAAAATGGTCAGCACATTGTCCCAGTAAAATGGTCAGTACATTGTCCCAGTAAAATGGTCAGCACATTGTCCCAGTAAAATGGTCAGTACATTGTCCCAGTAAAATGGTCAGTACATTGTCCCAGTAAAATGGTCAGTACATTGTCCCAATAAAATGGTCAGTACATTGTGTCTCAGTAAAATGGTCAGTACATTGTCCCAGTAAAATGGTCAGTACATTGTGTCCCAATAAAATGGTCAGTACATTGTCCCAGTAAAATGGTCAGTACATTGTGTCTCAGTAAAATGGTCAGTACATTGTGACCTAGTAAAATGGTCAGTACATTGTCCCAGTAAAATGGTCAGTACATTGTCCCAGTAAAATGGTCAGTACATTGTCCCAATAAAATGGTCAGTACATTGTGGTCCAATAAAATGGTCAGTACATTGTGGTCCAGTAAAATGGTCAGTACATTGTGTCCCAGTAAAATGGTCAGTACATTGTGGTCCAGTAAAATGGTCAGTACATTGTGTCCCAATAAAATGGTCAGTACATTGTCCCAATAAAATGGTCAGTACATTGTGGTCCAGTAAAATGGTCAGTACATTGTGGTCCAGTAAAATGGTCAGTACATTGTGGTCCAGTAAAATGGTCAGTACATTGTGGTCCAGTAAAATGGTCAGTACATTGTGTCCCAGTAAAATGGTCAGTACATTGTCCCAGTAAAATGGTCAGTACATTGTCCCAGTAAAATGGTCAGTACATTGTCCCAATAAAATGGTCAGTACATTGTGGTCCAATAAAATGGTCAGTACATTGTGGTCCAATAAAATGGTCAGTACATTGTGGGCCAGTAAAATGGTCAGTACATTGTGTCCCAATAAAATGGCCAGTACATTGTGGGCCAGTAAAATGGTCAGTACATTGTCCCACTAAAATGGTCAGTACATTGTGACCCAGTAAAATGGTCAGTACATTGTGTCCCAGTAAAATGGTCAGTACATTGTCCCAGTAAAATGGTCAGTACATTGTCCCAATAAAATGGTCAGTACATTGTCCCAGTAAAATGGTCAGTACATTGTCCCAGTAAAATGGTCAGTACATTGTGGTCCAGTAAAATGGTGAGTACATTGTCCCAGTAAAATGGTCAGTACATTGTCCCAGTTAAATGGTCAGTACATTGTCCCAGTAAAATGGTCAGTACATTGTCCCAGTAAAATGGTCAGTACATTGTCCCAGTAAAATGGTCAGTACATTGTGACCCAGTAAAATGGTCAGTACATTGTGTCCCAGTAAAATGGTCAGTACATTGTGTCTCAGTAAAATGGTCAGTACATTGTGTCTCAGTAAAATGCTCAGTACATTGTCCCAATAAAATGCTCAGTACATTGTCCCAATAAAATGGTCAGTACATTGTGTCTCAGTAAAATGGCCAGTACATTGTGTCTCAGTAAAATGGCCAGTACATTGTGTCCCAGTAAAATGGTCAGTACATTGTCCCAATAAAATGGTCAGTACATTGTCCCAGTAAAATGGTCAGTACATTGTCTCAGTAAAATGGTCAGTACATTGTGTCCCAATAAAATGGTCAGTACATTGTCCCAGTAAAATGGTCAGTACATTGTGTCTCAGTAAAATGGTCAGTACATTGTGACCTAGTAAAATGGTCAGTACATTGTCCCAGTAAAATGGTCAGTACATTGTCCCAGTAAAATGGTCAGTACATTGTCCCAATAAAATGGTCAGTACATTGTGGTCCAATAAAATGGTCAGTACATTGTGGTCCAGTAAAATGGTCAGTACATTGTGTCCCAGTAAAATGGTCAGTACATTGTGGTCCAGTAAAATGGTCAGTACATTGTGTCCCAATAAAATGGTCAGTACATTGTGGTCCAGTAAAATGGTCAGTACATTGTGGTCCAGTAAAATGGTCAGTACATTGTGTCCCAGTAAAATGGTCAGTACATTGTCCCAGTAAAATGGTCAGTACATTGTCCCAGTAAAATGGTCAGTACATTGTCCCAATAAAATGGTCAGTACATTGTGGTCCAATAAAATGGTCAGTACATTGTGGTCCAATAAAATGGTCAGTACAATGTGGGCCAGTAAAATGGTCAGTACATTGTGTCCCAATAAAATGGCCAGTACATTGTGGGCCAGTAAAATGGTCAGTACATTGTCCCACTAAAATGGTCAGTACATTGTGACCCAGTAAAATGGTCAGTACATTGTGTCCCAGTAAAATGGTCAGTACATTGTCCCAGTAAAATGGTCAGTACATTGTCCCAATAAAATGGTCAGTACATTGTCCCAATAAAATGGTCAGTACATTGTGTCTCAGTAAAATGGTCAGTACATTGTCCCAGTAAAATGGTCAGTACATTGTGTCCCAATAAAATGGTCAGTACATTGTCCCAGTAAAATGGTCAGTACATTGTGTCTCAGTAAAATGGTCAGTACATTGTGACCTAGTAAAATGGTCAGTACATTGTCCCAGTAAAATGGTCAGTACATTGTCCCAGTAAAATGGTCAGTACATTGTCCCAATAAAATGGTCAGTACATTGTGGTCCAATAAAATGGTCAGTACATTGTGGTCCAGTAAAATGGTCAGTACATTGTGTCCCAGTAAAATGGTCAGTACATTGTGGTCCAGTAAAATGGTCAGTACATTGTGTCCCAATAAAATGGTCAGTACATTGTCCCAATAAAATGGTCAGTACATTGTGGTCCAGTAAAATGGTCAGTACATTGTGGTCCAGTAAAATGGTCAGTACATTGTGGTCCAGTAAAATGGTCAGTACATTGTGGTCCAGTAAAATGGTCAGTACATTGTGTCCCAGTAAAATGGTCAGTACATTGTCCCAGTAAAATGGTCAGTACATTGTCCCAGTAAAATGGTCAGTACATTGTCCCAATAAAATGGTCAGTACATTGTGGTCCAATAAAATGGTCAGTACATTGTGGTCCAATAAAATGGTCAGTACATTGTGGGCCAGTAAAATGGTCAGTACATTGTGTCCCAATAAAATGGCCAGTACATTGTGGGCCAGTAAAATGGTCAGTACATTGTCCCACTAAAATGGTCAGTACATTGTGACCCAGTAAAATGGTCAGTACATTGTGTCCCAGTAAAATGGTCAGTACATTGTCCCAGTAAAATGGTCAGTACATTGTCCCAATAAAATGGTCAGTACATTGTCCCAGTAAAATGGTCAGTACATTGTCCCAGTAAAATGGTCAGTACATTGTGGTCCAGTAAAATGGTGAGTACATTGTCCCAGTAAAATGGTCAGTACATTGTCCCAGTTAAATGGTCAGTACATTGTCCCAGTAAAATGGTCAGTACATTGTCCCAGTAAAATGGTCAGTACATTGTCCCAGTAAAATGGTCAGTACATTGTGACCCAGTAAAATGGTCAGTACATTGTGTCCCAGTAAAATGGTCAGTACATTGTGTCTCAGTAAAATGGTCAGTACATTGTGTCTCAGTAAAATGCTCAGTACATTGTCCCAATAAAATGCTCAGTACATTGTCCCAATAAAATGGTCAGTACATTGTGTCTCAGTAAAATGGCCAGTACATTGTGTCTCAGTAAAATGGCCAGTACATTGTGTCCCAGTAAAATGGTCAGTACATTGTCCCAATAAAATGGTCAGTACATTGTCCCAGTAAAATGGTCAGTACATTGTCTCAGTAAAATGGTCAGTACATTGTGTCCCAATAAAATGGTCAGTACATTGTCCCAGTAAAATGGTCAGTACATTGTGTCTCAGTAAAATGGTCAGTACATTGTGACCTAGTAAAATGGTCAGTACATTGTCCCAGTAAAATGGTCAGTACATTGTCCCAGTAAAATGGTCAGTACATTGTCCCAATAAAATGGTCAGTACATTGTGGTCCAATAAAATGGTCAGTACATTGTGGTCCAGTAAAATGGTCAGTACATTGTGTCCCAGTAAAATGGTCAGTACATTGTGGTCCAGTAAAATGGTCAGTACATTGTGTCCCAATAAAATGGTCAGTACATTGTGGTCCAGTAAAATGGTCAGTACATTGTGGTCCAGTAAAATGGTCAGTACATTGTGTCCCAGTAAAATGGTCAGTACATTGTCCCAGTAAAATGGTCAGTACATTGTCCCAGTAAAATGGTCAGTACATTGTCCCAATAAAATGGTCAGTACATTGTGGTCCAATAAAATGGTCAGTACATTGTGGTCCAATAAAATGGTCAGTACAATGTGGGCCAGTAAAATGGTCAGTACATTGTGTCCCAATAAAATGGCCAGTACATTGTGGGCCAGTAAAATGGTCAGTACATTGTCCCACTAAAATGGTCAGTACATTGTGACCCAGTAAAATGGTCAGTACATTGTGTCCCAGTAAAATGGTCAGTACATTGTCCCAGTAAAATGGTCAGTACATTGTCCCAATAAAATGGTCAGTACATTGTCCCAGTAAAATGGTCAGTACATTGTCCCAGTAAAATGGTCAGTACATTGTGGTCCAGTAAAATGGTGAGTACATTGTCCCAGTAAAATGGTCAGTACATTGTCCCAGTTAAATGGTCAGTACATTGTCCCAGTAAAATGGTCAGTACATTGTCCCAGTAAAATGGTCAGTACATTGTCCCAGTAAAATGGTCAGTACATTGTGACCCAGTAAAATGGTCAGTACATTGTGTCCCAGTAAAATGGTCAGTACATTGTGTCCCAGTAAAATGGTCAGTACATTGTGTCTCAGTAAAATGGTCAGTACATTGTGTCTCAGTAAAATGCTCAGTACATTGTGTCTCAGTAAAATGGTCAGTACATTGTCCCAATAAAATGCTCAGTACATTGTCCCAATAAAATGGTCAGTACATTGTGTCTCAGTAAAATGGCCAGTACATTGTGTCTCAGTAAAATGGCCAGTACATTGTGTCCCAGTAAAATGGTCAGTACATTGTCCCAATAAAATGGTCAGTACATTGTCCCAGTAAAATGGTCAGTACATTGTCTCAGTAAAATGGTCAGTACATTGTCACAATAAAATGGTCAGCACATTGTCCCAGTAAAATGGTCAGTACATTGTCCCAGTAAAATGGTCAGCACATTGTCCCAGTAAAATGGTCAGTACATTGTCCCAGTAAAATGGTCAGCACATTGTCCCAGTAAAATGGTCAGTACATTGTCCCAGTAAAATGGTCAGTACATTGTCCCAGTAAAATGGTCAGTACATTGTCCCAATAAAATGGTCAGTACATTGTGTCTCAGTAAAATGGTCAGTACATTGTCCCAGTAAAATGGTCAGTACATTGTGTCCCAATAAAATGGTCAGTACATTGTCCCAGTAAAATGGTCAGTACATTGTGTCTCAGTAAAATGGTCAGTACATTGTGACCTAGTAAAATGGTCAGTACATTGTCCCAGTAAAATGGTCAGTACATTGTCCCAGTAAAATGGTCAGTACATTGTCCCAATAAAATGGTCAGTACATTGTGGTCCAATAAAATGGTCAGTACATTGTGGTCCAGTAAAATGGTCAGTACATTGTGTCCCAGTAAAATGGTCAGTACATTGTGGTCCAGTAAAATGGTCAGTACATTGTGTCCCAATAAAATGGTCAGTACATTGTCCCAATAAAATGGTCAGTACATTGTGGTCCAGTAAAATGGTCAGTACATTGTGGTCCAGTAAAATGGTCAGTACATTGTGGTCCAGTAAAATGGTCAGTACATTGTGGTCCAGTAAAATGGTCAGTACATTGTGTCCCAGTAAAATGGTCAGTACATTGTCCCAGTAAAATGGTCAGTACATTGTCCCAGTAAAATGGTCAGTACATTGTCCCAATAAAATGGTCAGTACATTGTGGTCCAATAAAATGGTCAGTACATTGTGGTCCAATAAAATGGTCAGTACATTGTGGGCCAGTAAAATGGTCAGTACATTGTGTCCCAATAAAATGGCCAGTACATTGTGGGCCAGTAAAATGGTCAGTACATTGTCCCACTAAAATGGTCAGTACATTGTGACCCAGTAAAATGGTCAGTACATTGTGTCCCAGTAAAATGGTCAGTACATTGTCCCAGTAAAATGGTCAGTACATTGTCCCAATAAAATGGTCAGTACATTGTCCCAGTAAAATGGTCAGTACATTGTGGTCCAGTAAAATGGTCAGTACATTGTGGTCCAGTAAAATGGTGAGTACATTGTCCCAGTAAAATGGTCAGTACATTGTCCCAGTTAAATGGTCAGTACATTGTCCCAGTAAAATGGTCAGTACATTGTCCCAGTAAAATGGTCAGTACATTGTCCCAGTAAAATGGTCAGTACATTGTGACCCAGTAAAATGGTCAGTACATTGTGTCCCAGTAAAATGGTCAGTACATTGTGTCTCAGTAAAATGGTCAGTACATTGTGTCTCAGTAAAATGCTCAGTACATTGTCCCAATAAAATGCTCAGTACATTGTCCCAATAAAATGGTCAGTACATTGTGTCTCAGTAAAATGGTCAGTACATTGTGTCTCAGTAAAATGGCCAGTACATTGTCCCAGTAAAATGGTCAGTACATTGTCCCAGTAAAATGGTCAGTACATTGTGTCCCAATAAAATGGTCAGTACATTGTGTCTCAGTAAAATGGCCAGTACATTGTGTCTCAGTAAAATGGCCAGTACATTGTGTCCCAGTAAAATGGTCAGTACATTGTGTCTCAGTAAAATGGCCAGTACATTGTGTCCCAGTAAAATGGTCAGTACATTGTCCCAATAAAATGGTCAGTACATTGTCCCAGTAAAATGGTCAGTACATTGTCTCAGTAAAATGGTCAGTACATTGTCCCAATAAAATGGTCAGCACATTGTCCCAGTAAAATGGTCAGTACATTGTCCCAGTAAAATGGTCAGCACATTGTCCCAGTAAAATGGTCAGTACATTGTCCCAGTAAAATGGTCAGCACATTGTCCCAGTAAAATGGTCAGTACATTGTCCCAGTAAAATGGTCAGTACATTGTCCCAATAAAATGGTCAGTACATTGTCCCAGTAAAATGGTCAGTACATTGTCCCAGTAAAATGGTCAGTACACTGTGTCCCAGTAAAATGGTCAGTACATTGTCCCAGTAAAATGGTCAGTACATTGTGGTCCAGTAAAATGGTCAGTACATTGTCCCAGTAAAATGGTCAGTACATTGTCCCAGTAAAATGGTCAGTACATTGTGGTCCAGTAAAATGGGTCTCACCATTATACTGGTGCCTCAGCAGGGAGTGTTAGCTGAGGGTAACAGTGTTGAACATCGATTGAACACTATTAGCGCACCACTAACTATTTCACCACCGTTTCAGAGACCTGTGAGCTTGCAACGGCTCCAAGAAAGCAGGGGCCCTTGGAGGAGTCAGTATTTGCCATTGGCGTGTGTTTTATTTCAACTGGCCTACCTGGTTAAATAAAGGTAAAATAAAAATATATCAAAAAATAAATGGATGCCAAGGGAAGCCTCGCTTCCCCCCAAAAAATGTACCAAGTAAAAAACAAAAAAAATCATTAAAATAATTTATCTTTCGTCTCTTTGTGTTTTAGAATTTTCCTTCAATTCACAAGAGGCTGAATCTATCTCACCACAGACAGCATCCTGGCGAGCGAAACAGCGCCCCTCTGTCTCTGCATGTGTAGCCCATCTATCTGATGCTGTCTGGTCAAGAAGAGTATGACATTGTTGCTGCCTACGTAGCATTGATTATTCAAAAATAAACAACAGCCAATCAGCATTGAGCTAAACTGAGTGAGCTCAACTATGAATGGTCCTTGAACACCAAAAAAAAGTGTTAAAGGATTTGGCTTAACACCAATCACATCACAAGCCTTGACAGAAATACTTTAATTTCTGCATCTCGTTGTCCGGTGGCTAGCTAGCAAGCTAAAATGGACCCTTTTCTAGACTAACCATGGATGGAGATATGGATTTGAACTTGTAGTTTTACTTAATTCGTCATAGTTAGTTTACTTTGATTGGACTAAATGGTATCTTTTAGTTGTCACTGTATTTGACTAAGCAGAGGTGATTTGATGCTGTTGAAATGGTGCTGGAATAGTGGAGGCAGCTCCTGTTTTCTGAGGAACTTACGGTAACTCTCCGTGGTTCTAAACCAATAGTTGTTTAGAAGTCCGAAAATGTGGGGAAACATTAACTTGCTTGAGCATGCTTTAGATCAGGTAATATGCTTTGTGGACTTCAGTGGACAGAGGTTGCTCTACTCTTTTGTGAGGAAACAAAAGGTGTGGTGTAATTTATTCTGCCACTGTGTCTTCCTATTATCTTGGCCTTAGGCCTAATATATCACAGTGTCAAGACATATGAATTTACAGGTTATAGAGCAAACAACACAATTATCACAACACAAAGGTTGTAATATGGCTAAAATTTCCTGGCTTTTTGCTTATAAATGTCAGGTCTTTACACTATAAATATTAGTATATACTGCTTATACATGTCAGGTCTCCTCACTATAAATATACCTTAATCTTATATAATGCTTATGAATTTGTGAATTTGACCTACAGATGTAGGACCTTAATTTGATCACCCTGTTGGAAGGAGAACTTTCCTGCAATGGCTCAAATTAAACTGTCTCAAATTAAGATCCTACATCTGTATGCACTAATACGTTTTTTTTTGCGTACACAGCTTTGACACCTGCTAGAGTACGATAGCTTTATAAATCTACCGTACCTCAAACAACATGTTGAGCAACATGCAGAGCAGGTTTTCAGCATTAATGTCATTCGCAATGTTTTTGATTTCTTTTATTTATGTTAAACATTCCAATCATTGAAACATGTAGGTGGAGGTTTCCAGAACACAGATTGATCCTAGTCCTGGACTAAACATCAGGAGCACTGGAACATTTCCAGTTCTAATCCAGGACTAAGTGTAATCTGTGTTGAATAGCATGACGATATAAACAGTTAGGGTCTGTCAGAATCAGACAGACAGGACATTGACATGGCCACCATAACCCTATGTGTGACCACAGCAATTGTCATACCTTGTTCAACTTAATTGTTTTGTAATCAATATTAAGGTATTTGATAGTGGATATATTTCTGCAGCCCCACCCCTCAGCTGTTCACCAAAACAGTGGCGAGGTGCCCGCTTTGTTGTGGTTTGAACTGCAGTTTGCTCCTTTAATAACCAATGTGTACATATCAAGAATAGGACCATTGAACAGATTCCCAGACGCCAGATTGCACTTTCAATTGTTCAAATGAGTGACTGACATAAAAAAAATAAAAAATACATGTCCTCATTACCAATGAAACATTACACTGATGGGGTAAACCTGCTCTAAGAGCTGTTTGAGAGAAGGTTTCCATCCTAATTAACCCATCCAATGTTGTTCAGTTACAGTGGTAAACCTGCTCTAAGAGCTGTTTGAGAGAAGGTTTCCATCCTAATTAACCCATCCAATGTTGTTCAGTTACAGTTGATCAATAAAGTTACGGTCCTCTAGAAGGTGTCAAAGCTGTGTACGCTGAAAAACCTTACTAATACCATAGCTCACATTCTGTTTTTGATGCTCATTTGAATTTCATGTCTTTTTCAGCTTCAAACGCAAAAAAATTCCTTTAACGCATCGTTTTTTGGGGGGATTAATTATTAAGAGGATTTAAGTCAACTTGATGTGTTATTGTATAAGCATCTATGTATGCATCCTTGAATCAAATCCCACTGCGGTGGGTAGTGAATTTGTATGTAACAAAGAAATGCATTGTGCATCATGAATATCACTCATGCTGAACATTTTGTTGCAGATTGCAGGTCTCAATGGAGATGTGGAAAACGTGGTTGGGTTGGATATTGAACAGTGAATCTTATCTGTGTTCAGGTCACACACGCCATTAAATCTCACAAGGCCTCAAATATATCATATCCAGACTATAGACCTTTCATCAAGGCCTCGTTGAAATATATCATATCCAGACTATAGACCTTTCATCAAGGCCTCGTTGAAATATATCATATTGTCACGTTCCTGACCTATTGTTCCTTTTTCTTTTATTTATTTAGTTGGTCAGGGCGTGAGTTGGGGTGGGTTGTCTATGTGTGTTTTTCTATGTTGGGGTTTTTGTGTTCGGCCTGGTATGATTCTCAATCAGAGGCAGCTGTAGATCGTTTGTCCCTGATTGAGAATCATACTAAGGCAGCCGGGGTTTCACGTGTTTTTTGTGGGTGGTTGTATCTCGTGTCTGCATTCGTGCCACACGGGACTGTTTGTCGGTTGTTTCATTGTGTTCTTTTGTTTCGTGTTCAGTTTCGATTTAATAAATAATCATGGACACAAACCACTCCGCATATTGGTCTGATCCTTCTCGCCTCTCCTCCTCGTCCGAAGAGGAGGATTACGACGACCGTTACACATATCCAGACTATAGACCTTTCATCAAGGCCTCGTTGAAATATATCATATTCAGACTATAGACCTTTCATCAAGGCCTCGTTGAAATATATCATATCCAGACTATAGACCTTTCATCAAGGCCTCGTTGAAATATATCATATCCAGACTACAGACTCACCATAAATACTCTCATACTATTCTACCCCTCAAGCATCTCACATTACGTAATCAATTAGACTGAACGTCACGTACATTCCAATGATTAAAGTGTATTTGTGTATTAACACAAAGTTGTGTATTTACAAATTGTCTAACTAGGCTGATTGCCATGAAGTCATGTCAAAGTTAGCCACTCTGCCAAGAGAAAGGGAACCTCAGACATTAAACAAGTGTGCAGACCAAATAGCCCCCTGTATACTCTCTCTCTCCCTCACTCTCTCCCCCTATCTATTCATATTGACAAGATTGTTTCTCCAATCTGCTTTTTAGTCTAAAATTGGCAATCCATTTGGTTCACTCTGAGGTTATCGTAGGTACCACTGAGGTTATAGTAGGTACCACTGAGGTTATAGTAGGTACCACTGAGGTTATAGTAGGTACCACTGAGGTTATAGTAGATACCACTGAGGTTATAGTAGGTACCACTGAGGTTCTAGTAGATACCACTGAGGTTATAATAGGTACCACTGAGGTTATAGTAGGTACCAGGTTATAGTAGGTACCACTGAGGTTATAGTAGATACCACTGAGGTTATAGTAGGTAACACTGAGGTTATAGTAGATACCACTGAGGTTATAGTAGGTACCACTGAGGTTCTAGTAGATACCACTGAGGTTATAATAGGTACCACTGAGGTTATAGTAGGTACCAGGTTATAGTAGGTACCACTGAGGTTATAGTAGGTACCACTGAGGTTATAGTAGGTAACACTGAGGTTATAGTAGATACCACTGAGGTTATAGTAGGTACCACTGAGGTTATAGTAGATACCACTGAGGTTATAGTAGGTACCACTGAGGTTATAGTAGGTACCACTGAGGTTATAATAGGTACCACTGAGGTTATAGTAGGTACCAGGTTATAGTAGGTACCACTGAGGTTATAGTAGGTACCACTGAGGTTATAGTAGATACCACTGAGGTTATAGTAGATACCACTGAGGTTATAGTAGGTACCACTGAGGTTATAGTAGATACCACTGAGGTTATAGTAGGTACCACTGAGGTTATAGTAGGTACCACTGAGGTTATAATAGGTACCACTGAGGTTATAGTAGGTACCAGGTTATAGTAGGTACCACTGAGGTTATAGTAGGTACCACTGAGGTTATAGTAGGTAACACTGAGGTTATAGTAGATACCACTGAGGTTATAGTAGGTACCACTGAGGTTATAGTAGATACCACTGAGGTTATAGTAGGTACCACTGAGGTTATAGTAGGTACCACTGAGGTTATAATAGGTACCACTGAGGTTATAGTAGGTACCAGGTTATAGTAGGTACCACTGAGGTTATAGTAGGTACCACTGAGGTTATAGTAGATACCACTGAGGTTATAGTAGATACCACTGAGGTTATAGTAGGTACCACTGAGGTTATAGTAGATACCACTGAGGTTATAGTAGGTACCACTGAGGTTATAGTAGGTACCACTGAGGTTCTAGTAGATACCACTGAGGTTATAGTAGATACCACTGAGGTTATAGTAGGTACCACTGAGGTTATAGTAGGTACCACTGAGGTTATAGTAGATACCACTGAGGTTATAGTAGGTACCACTGAGGTTATAGTAGATACCACTGAGGTTCTAGTAGATACCACTGAGGTTATAGTAGGTACCACTGAGGTTATAGTAGATACCACTGAGGTTATAGTAGATACCACTGAGGTTATAGTAGGTACCACTGAGGTTATAATAGGTACCACTGAGGTTATAGTAGATACCACTGAGGTTATAGTAGGTACCACTGAGGTTATAGTAGATACCACTGAGGTTATAGTAGATACCAGGTTATAGTAGATACCACTGAGGTTATAGTAGGTAACACTGAGGTTATAGTAGATACCACTGAGGTTATAGTAGATACCACTGAGGTTATAGTAGATACCACTGAGGTTATAGTAGATACCAGGTTATAGTAGATACCACTGAGGTTATAGTAGATACCACTGAGGTTATAGTAGGTACCACTGAGGTTATAGTAGGTACCACTGAGGTTAAAGTAGGTACCACTGAGGTTATAGTAGGTACCACTGAGGTTATAGTAGATACCACTGAGGTTATAGTAGGTACCACTGAGGTTATAGTAGATACCACTGAGGTTATAGTAGGTACCACTGAGGTTATAGTAGGTACCACTGAGGTTATAGTAGGTACCACTGAGGTTAAAGTAGGTACCACTGAGGTTATAGTAGGTACCACTGAGGTTATAGTAGATACCACTGAGGTTCTAGTAGATACCACTGAGGTTATAGTAGGTACCACTGAGGTTATAGTAGGTACCACTGAGGTTATAGTAGGTACCACTGAGGTTATAGTAGATACCACTGAGGTTATAGTAGATACCACTGAGGTTATAGTAGATACCACTGAGGTTATAATAGGTACCACTGAGGTTATAGTAGGTACCACTGAGGTTATAGTAGA
This sequence comes from Salvelinus namaycush, assembly GCF_016432855.1. Classification (NCBI taxonomy): domain Eukaryota; kingdom Metazoa; phylum Chordata; class Actinopteri; order Salmoniformes; family Salmonidae; genus Salvelinus; species Salvelinus namaycush. The sequence goes on along the minus strand of NC_052328.1, from coordinate 604,578 downwards.
TACCAGGTTATAGTAGATACCACTGAGGTTATAGTAGATACCACTGAGGTTATAGTAGATACCACTGAGGTTATAATAGGTACCACTGAGGTTATAGTAGGTACCACTGAGGTTATAGTAGGTACCACTGAGGTTATAGTAGGTACCACTGAGGTTATAGTAGGTACCACTGAGGTTATAATAGGTACCACTGAGGTTATAGTAGGTACCACTGAGGTTATAGTAGATACCACTGAGGTTATAGTAGGTACCACTGAGGTTATAGTAGGTACCACTGAGGTTATAGTAGGTACCACTGAGGTTATAGTAGGTACCACTGAGGTTATAGTAGATACCACTGAGGTTATAGTAGATACCACTGAGGTTATAGTAGATACCACTGAGGTTATAGTAGGTACCACTGAGGTTATAGTAGGTACCACTGAGGTTATAGTAGGTACCACTGAGGTTATAGTAGGTACCACTGAGGTTATATTAGGTACCACTGAGGTTATAGTAGGTACCACTGAGGTTATAGTAGGTACCACTGAGGTTATAGTAGATACCACTGAGGTTATAGTAGATACCACTGAGGTTATAGTAGGTACCACTGAGGTTATAGTAGGTACCACTGAGGTTATAGTAGGTACCACTGAGGTTATAGTAGGTACCAGGTTATAGTAGATACCACTGAGGTTATAGTAGGTACCACTGAGGTTATAGTAGGTACCACTGAGGTTATAGTAGATACCACTGAGGTTATAGTAGGTACCACTGAGGTTATAGTAGATACCACTGAGGTTATAGTAGATACCACTGAGGTTATAGTAGGTACCACTGAGGTTATAGTAGATACCAGGTTATAGTAGGTACCACTGAGGTTATAGTAGGTACCACTGAGGTTATAGTAGGTACCACTGAGGTTATAGTAGATACCACTGAGGTTATAGTAGGTACCACTGAGGTTATAGTAGGTACCACTGAGGTTATAGTAGGTACCACTGAGGTTATAGTAGGTACCAGGTTATAGTAGGTACCACTGAGGTTATAGTAGATACCAGGTTATAGTAGGTACCACTGAGGTTATAGTAGATACCACTGAGGTTATAGTAGATACCACTGAGGTTATAGTAGGTACCACTGAGGTTATAGTAGATACCACTGAGGTTATAGTAGATACCACTGAGGTTATAGTAGATACCACTGAGGTTATAGTAGATACCACTGAGGTTATAGTAGGTACCACTGAGGTTATAGTAGATACCAGGTTATAGTAGGTACCACTGAGGTTATAGTAGATACCACTGAGGTTATAGTAGATACCACTGAGGTTATAGTAGATACCACTGAGGTTATAGTAGATACCACTGAGGTTATAATAGGTACCACTGAGGTTATAGTAGGTACCACTGAGGTTATAGTAGGTACCACTGAGGTTATAGTAGGTACTACTGAGGTTATAGTAGGTACCACTGAGGTTATAGTAGATACCACTGAGGTTATAGTAGGTACCAGGTTATAGTAGGTACCACTGAGGTTATAGTAGGTACCACTGAGGTTATAGTAGATACCACTGAGGTTATAGTAGATACCACTGAGGTTATAGTAGGTACCAGGTTATAGCAGGTACCACTGAGGTTATAGTAGGTACCACTGAGGTTATAGTAGATACCACTGAGGTTATAGTAGATACCACTGAGGTTATAGTAGATACCAGGTTATAGCAGGTACCACTGAGGTTATAGTAGGTACCACTGAGGTTATAGTAGGTACCACTGGGGTTATAGTAGGTACCACTGAGGTTATAGTAGATACCACTGAGGTTAAAGTAGGTACCACTGAGGTTATAGTAGATACCACTGAGGTTATAGTAGATACCACTGAGGTTCTAGTAGATACCACTGAGGTTCTAGTAGGTACCACTGAGGTTATAGTAGGTACCACTGAGGTTATAGTAGGTACCACTGAGGTTATAGTAGATACCACTGAGGTTATAGTAGATACCACTGAGGTTATAGTAGATACCACTGAGGTTATAGTAGGTACCACTGAGGTTATAGTAGGTACCACTGAGGTTATAGTAGGTACCACTGAGGTTATAGTAGGTACCACTGAGGTTATAGTAGGTACCAGGTTATAGTAGGTACCACTGAGGTTATAGTAGGTAACACTGAGGTTATAGTAGATACCACTGAGGTTATAGTAGATACCACTGAGGTTATAGTAGGTACCACTGAGGTTATAGTAGATACCACTGAGGTTATAGTAGATACCACTGAGGTTATAGTAGGTACCACTGAGGTTATAGTAGATACCACTGAGGTTATAGTAGATACCACTGAGGTTATAGTAGGTACCACTGAGGTTATAGTAGATACCACTGAGGTTATAGTAGATACCACTGAGGTTAAAGTAGATACCACTGAGGTTATAGTAGGTACCACTGAGGTTCTAGTAGATACCACTGAGGTTATAGTAGATACCACTGAGGTTATAGTAGGTACCACTGAGGTTATAGTAGATACCACTGAGGTTATAGTAGATACCACTGAGGTTATAGTAGGTACCACTGAGGTTATAGTAGATACCACTGAGGTTATAGTAGGTACCACTGAGGTTATAGTAGGTACCACTGAGGTTATAGTAGATACCACTGAGGTTATAGTAGATACTACTGAGGTTATAGTAGATACCACTGAGGTTATAGTAGATACCACTGAGGTTATAGTAGGTACCACTGAGGTTATAGTAGATACCACTGAGGTTATAGTAGATACCAGGTTATAGTAGATACCACTGAGGTTATAGTAGATACCACTGAGGTTATAGTAGATACCAGGTTATAGTAGATACCACTGAGGTTATAGTAGATACCAGGTTATAGTAGATACCACTGAGGTTATAGTAGATACCAGGTTATAGTAGGTACCACTGAGGTTATAGTAGATACCACTGAGGTTATAGTAGATACCAGGTTATAGTAGATACCACTGAGGTTATAGTAGATACCACTGAGGTTATAGTAGATACCAGGTTATAGTAGATACCACTGAGGTTATAGTAGATACCAGGTTATAGTAGGTACCACTGAGGTTATAGTAGATACCACTGAGGTTATAGTAGATACCAGGTTATAGTAGATACCACTGAGGTTATAGTAGATACCAGGTTATAGTAGATACCACTGAGGTTATAGTAGATACCACTGAGGTTATAGTAGATACCACTGAGGTTATAGTAGGTACCACTGAGGTTATAGTAGGTACCACTGAGGTTATAGTAGGTACCACTGAGGTTATAGTAGGTACCACTGAGGTTATAGTAGATACCACTGAGGTTATAGTAGATACCACTGAGGTTATAGTAGGTACCACTGAGGTTATAGTAGATACCACTGAGGTTATAGTAGGTACCACTGAGGTTATAGTAGGTACCACTGAGGTTATAGTAGATACCACTGAGGTTATAGTAGATACTACTGAGGTTATAGTAGATACCACTGAGGTTATAGTAGGTACCAGGTTATAGTAGATACCACTGAGGTTATAGTAGGTACCAGGTTATAGCAGGTACCAGGTTATAGCTGGCACCAGGTTATAGTAGGTACCAGGTTACAGTAGGTACCATGTTATAGTAGGTACCAGGTTATAGCAGGTACCAGGTTATAGTAGGTACCAGGTTATAGCAGGTACCAGGTTATAGTAGGTACCAGGTTATAGTAGGTACCAGGTTATAGTAGGTACCAGGTTATAGTAGGTACCAGGTTATAGTAGGTACCAGGTTATAGCAGGTACCAGGTTATAGTAGGTACCAGGTTATAGCAGGTACCAGGTTATAGTAGGTACCAGGTTATAGCAGGTACCAGGTTATAGTAGGAGGTTATAGTAGGTACCAGGTTATAGTAGGTACCAGGTTATAGCTGGTACCAGGTTATAGTATGTACCAGGTTCTAGTAGGTACCAAGTTATAGTAGGTACCAGGTTATAGTAGGTACCAGGTTACAGTAGGTACCATGTTATAGTAGGTACCAGGTTATAGTAGGTACCAGGTTATAGTAGGTACCAGGTTATAGTAGGTACCAGGTTATAGTAGGTACCAGGTTATAGCTGGTACCAGGTTATAGTATGTACCAGGTTATAGTAGGTACCAAGTTATAGTAGGTACCAGGTTATAGTAGGTACCAGGTTACAGTAGGTACCATGTTATAGTAGGTACCAGGTTATAGTAGGTACCAGGTTATAGTAGGTACCAGGTTATAGTAGGTACCAGGTTATAGTAGGTACCAGGTTACAGTAGGTACCATGTTATAGTAGGTACCAGGTTATAGTAGATACCAGGTTATAGTAGGTACCAGGTTACAGTAGGTACCATGTTATAGTAGGTACCAGGTTATAGTAGATACCAGGTTATAGTAGGTACCAGGTTGTAGCAGGTACCAGGTTATAGTAGGTACCAGGTTATAGTAGGTACCAGGTTATAGCTGGTACCAGGTTATATTAGGTACCAGGTTATAGTAGGCACCAGGTTATAGTAGGTACCAGGTTATAGTAGGTACCAGGTTATAGATAGTACCAGGTTATAGCAGGTACCAGGTTATAGTAGGTACCAGGTTATAGTAGGTACCAGGTTATAGTAGGTACCAGGTTATAGTAGGAGGTTAAAGCAGGTACCAGGTTATAGCAGGTACCAGGTTAAAGCAGGTACCAGGTTATAGCAGGTACCAGGTTATAGTAGGTACCAGGTTATAGTAGGTACCAGGTTACAGTAGGTACCAGGTTATAGTAAGTACCAGGTTATAGTAGGAGGTTAAAGCAGGTACCAGGTTATAGTAGGTACCAGGTATTGTAGGAACCAGGTTATAGTAGGTACCAGGTATTGTAGGAACTAGGTTATAGTAGGTACCAGGTTATAGTAGGTACCAGGTTATAGCAGGTACTAGGTTATAGTAGGTACCAGGTATTGTAGGTACCAGGTATTGTAGGAACCAGGTTATAGTAGGTACCAGGTATTGTAGGAACCAGGTTATTGTAGCAACCAGGTTATAGTAGGTACCAGGTTATAGTGGGTACCAGGTTATAGTAGGTACTAGGTTATAGGAGGTACCAGGTATTGTAGGAGGTTATAGTAGGTACCAGATTACAGTAGGTACCAGGTATTGTACTAGGTTATAGCTGGTACCAGGTTAATAGTAGGTACCAGGTTATAGTTATAGGCCTTAGTGTGTGCTGGTATTAAAGTGTGACAGTAGTGTCATTTCTCATGTGGAAACCCTAAATATCCTTAAATGTGATAGATGTGTTCTATAATGTGAAGATTATTTATAATAATGTGTCAGATCCACATAAGACATGTTATTGTCAGACCCGGCATCCCTGACCCAAACAAGACACTGATTCTCCCTGACCCAAACAAGACGCTGATTCTCCCTGACCCAAACAAGACGCTGATTCTCCCTGACCCAAACAAGACGCTGATTCTCCCTGACCCAAACAAGACGCTGATTCTCCCTGACCCAAACAAGACGCTGATTCTCCCTGACCCAAACAAGACGCTGATTCTCCCTGACCCAAACAAGACGCTGATTCTCCCTGACCCAAACAAGACGCTGATTCTCCCTGACCCAAACAAGACACTGATTCTCCCTGACCCAAACAAGACGCTGATTCTCCCTGACCCAAACAAGACGCTGATTCTCCCTGACCTGAACAAGACTCTGATTCTACTTGACCCAAACAAGACGCTGATTCTCCCTGACCCAAACAAGACGCTGATTCTCCCTGACCCAAACAAGACGCTGATTCTCCATGATCAGAACAAGTAAGACCCTTTTTTATGGAAACTACAATTACACAAAGCTAAACTGTATCTGTTGATTTGCATTTAATGTCACAGTCTAAAAAGCTGTGCAAATGCCAAATGTCCTTGTAAAATGTGCATTTGCAAATGTAAATGTGGGTTGTGAAGGACACATTAAATCTCCTGCATGAGGAAACGTTGCCTAATGAGAGAACGACAACTCAGACTGTTATATCAAAGTGCCCAATGTTGGCGTGAAAGTATATACACAGTATTTGCGTTGAATAAATATTTCACTCTTGATATCAGTGTGTTGTTTTCGTTCAAGTCCCTGATGCCTTTAAGTGTGTTGATTCCTGGCTGATGGCATTTTGCTATTTTACATTCTACAGACGTGCTTTGAACGTGATTGAATTGGGGCCAACATTTCCTTCTAAATCAATATTAGAAAAAACAGTTTGTAATAAAAAAAGTGTTCACAAAAAGAAAACTAAAAAAACATTTAAAACATTGATATGATCAACACAGCATGTTACTGTGTTTCCCAGATGAAGATGTGTTGGTAATAAATCCAGTCACTCTCAGCATGTTACTGTGTTTCCCAGATGAAGATGTGTTGGTAATAAATCCAGTCACTCTCAGCATATGTTACTGTGTTTCCCAGATGAAGACGTGTTGGTAATAAATCCAGTCACTCTCAGCATGTTACTGTGTTTCCCAGATGAAGACGTGTTGGTAATAAATCCAGTCACTCTCAGCATGTTACTGTGTTTCCCAGATGAAGATGTGTTGGTAATAAATCCAGTCACTCTCAGCATGTTACTGTGTTTCCCAGATGAAGACGTGTTGGTAATAAATCCAGTCACTCTCAGCATATGTTACTGTGTTTCCCAGATGAAGACGTGTTGGTAATAAATCCAGTCACTCTCAGCATGTTACTGTGTTTCCCAGATGAAGACGTGTTGGTAATAAATCCAGTCACTCTCAGCATATGTTACTGTGTTTCCCAGATGAAGACGTGTTGGTAATAAATCCAGTCACTCTCAGCATGTTACTGTGTTTCCCAGATGAAGACGTGTTGGTAATAAATCCAGTCACTCTCAGCATGTTACTGTGTTTCCCAGATGAAGATGTGTTGGTAATAAATCCAGTCACTCTCAGCATGTTACTGTGTTTCCCAGATGAAGACGTGTTGGTAATAAATCCAGTCACTCTCAGCATATGTTACTGTGTTTCCCAGATGAAGACGTGTTGGTAATAAATCCAGTCACTCTCAGCATGTTACTGTGTTTCCCAGATGAAGACGTGTTGGTAATAAATCCAGTCACTCTCAGCATGTTACTGTGTTTCCCAGATGAAGACGTGTTGGTAATAAATCCAGTCACTCTCAGCATATGTTACTGTGTTTCCCAGATGAAGACGTGTTGGTAATAAATCCAGTCACTCTCAGCATATGTTACTGTGTTTCCCAGATGAAGATGTGTTGGTAATAAATCCAGTCACTCTCAGCATGTTACTGTGTTTCCCAGATGAAGACGTGTTGGTAATAAATCCAGTCACTCTCAGCATATGTTACTGTGTTTCCCAGATGAAGATGTGTTGGTAATAAATCCAGTCACTCTCAGCATATGTTACTGTGTTTCCCAGATGAAGACGTGTTGGTAATAAATCCAGTCACTCTCAGCATGTTACTGTGTTTCCCAGATGAAGATGTGGTGGTAATAAATCCAGTCACTCTCAGCATGTTACTGTGTTTCCCAGATGAAGACGTGTGGGTAATAAATCCAGTCACTCTCAGCATATGTTACTGTGTTTCCCAGATGAAGATGTGTTGGTAATAAATCCAGTCACTCTCAGCATATGTTACTGCATTTCCCAGATGAAGATGTGTTGGTAATAAATCCAGTCACTCTCAGCATATGTTACTGTGTTTCCCAGATGAAGATGTGTTGGTAATAATTCCAGTCACTCCACTGCCAGACGTCCAGTCTCGGAGCCAATTCCAGTCACTTTCAGATGTCCAGTCTCTGAGCTAATTCCAGTCACTCCACTGTCAGACGTCCAGTCTTGGAGCCAATTCCAGTCACTCTCAGATGTCCAGTCTCGGAGCTAATTCCAGTCACTCCACTCTTAGACGTACAGTCTCTGTACTAATTCCAGTCACTCTCAGACGTCCAGTCTCAGAGCTAATTCCAGTCACTCCACTCTCAGACGTCTAGTGTCTGAGCTACTTTCAGTCACTCCACTCTCAGACGTCCAGTCTCAGAGCTAATTCCAGTCACTCCACTCTCAGACGTCCAGTCTCAGAGCTAATTCCAGTCACTCTCAGATGTCCAGTCTCTGAGCTAATTCCAGTCACTCTCAGACGTCCAGTCTCAAGTACATTAGAGTGTCTAGTTTGAGAAACAGACTCAATGCTGGCCTAGGCAGAGTTCCTCTGTCCAGTGTCTGTGTTCTTTTGCCCATCGTAATCATTTATTTTTATTGGCCAGTCTGAGATAAGGCTTTTTCTTGGCAACTCTGCCTAGAAGGCCAGCATCCCGGAGTCGCCTCTTCACTGTTGACGTTGAGACTGGTGTTTTGCGTGTACTATTTAATGAAGCTGCCATTTGAGGACTTGCGAGGCGTCTGTTTCTCAAACTAGACACTCTAATGTACTTGTCCTCTTGCTCAGTTGTGCACTGGGGCCTCCCACTCCTCTTTTTATTCTGGTTAAAGCCAGTTTGCGCTGTTCTGTGAAGGGAGTAGTACACAGCGTTGTACGAGATCTTCAGTTTCTTGGCAATTTCCGGGAACAGCTCTCCATACTCGTCCTGAGGTGCGTGCTAGCCGTCTGGTTAACTTCTTATGGCTGCAAGGGAAAGTATTGAGTAGCCAGATAAAAGATGCCCATTTCAAACGGCCTCGTACTCAATTCTTGCTCGTACAATATGCATATTATTATTACTATTGGATAGAAAACACTCTCTAGTTTCTAAAACCGTTTGAATTATTTCTCTGAGTGAAACAGAACTCATTCTGCAGCACTTTTCCTGACCAGGAAGTGGAATGTCAGAAATATATGCTCTGTTCAACTTCCTGCCTATACATGGTCATGATACGTAAGAGTCTACGTACACTTCATACGCCTTCCTCTGGGTGTCAAGAGGCTGTGAGAGAAGAAATGTTGTGTTTATCTTGGTCTGAGGTGGAATAAAAGCTATTTCTTTGACGTGACCGTCCACTTCCTGTTTCTGGAGCGCGCGAAAGAGGACATGGATATGCCTTCTGTTTAGCTGTCGTTATGAACGACTAACATCTCCGTCTTAGATTTTATTTGATACATGTGACCATATCATCGTAACGTATGTTTTTTCTGTCAGGTTTTGGCCAGGACTGTTCAGGTTTTGGTCACTAGATGTCCCCATTGCACCTTTTTTGAACCTTTTGTTTTTTCCTTGCTCTAATTATTGTTTGCACCTGTATGTCGTTCCCTTGTTGGTATTTAAACCCTGTGTGTTCCTCAGTTCTTTGCTCAGTGTTTGTACGTTAGCACCCAGCCCCAGCCATGCTGTTAACTTTTTCTCTTGTTGGATTTTCCAGAGGTTCTCTGGTTTTGTTCTTGTGTATTTTGGATTAGTCTTTTGAGGTTTGTTTTTTCCCTTGCTGTTCTTACCACTTTGTGGATTTTCTTTGTATTTTGGAAGATATCTATTTTTGTCTCTTGGCTTTTCTTTTGACGTTGTGGCTTTATATTTTTGCCGGAAGATCTTTCCTTTGATTAAACCACCGTCTCTAGTACTGCTGTGTCTGCCTCATCTTCTGGGTTCTGCCGATTATTAGTGACTGTTTCTCACACCGGGTCCTGACAGAAACACTGAGCCATTAAAATGAACCCAGAGGCAGCCAGTACCCAGGACTTTCTTCCCATGCTGTCCCACCACGAGGGGACCGTCCAACGTCACGAAGCTGCTCTGGTTCAGCAAGAGGCCTTAATGGCTGGACATTCTCAACTTCTGTCGGAGATGATGACTTCCATAAAGCAGATTTCTGATCAACTTTCCCCTACAACCGCTTCTGCTCCAGTTCATCAGATTCAAGTGCCCGTGGCAGTTAACCCCCTGGCTGAACCTCGTCTGCCGCCTCCCCAACGGTTCTCAGGTGATCCGAGTGTTTGTAAGGGGTTTTTCACCCAATGTTCTCTCTCCTTCGAGCTGCAACCCTCGTCGTTTCCCACCGACCGGTCCAAGATAGCATATATCATCACCCTGCTGTCAGAAAAAGCCCTAGCCTGGGCTACTGCTGTGTGGGATGCCCAAAGTCCCTGTTGTGCCAGCTACTCTACCTTTGCTGAAGAATTCAAGCGAGTGTTTCAAGGTCCTACCAGCGGTCCTGACTCAGCCAAACAGCTCCTGACTCTCCGCCAAGGTCGGCGCAGCGTGACGGACTATGCCATCCAGTTCCGCACGGTGGCAGCAGCGAGTGGCTGGAACGACGAGGCGCTCAGTGTGCTTTTTGAAGGGTCTTTCCGACACCATCCAAGATGAACTGGCCACTCGGGAACCACCGGACAACCTCGAGTCCCTGATCAAGTTGGCTTCACGCATAGACCAGCGTCTGAGAGAGAGAGCGCTCAATCGTAGATCTCTCACCCTAGCTCCTATCGGTCCCAGCTCCGAGTCTCCACCTTTATCCTCGCTGACTCCACCGGAACCCATGCAGGTTGGACGCATCTCCCAGGCTGAGAGAGACCGCCGGATGAGGGAGCGATGCTGTCTATATTGCGGCAAACCGGGCCATTTCCTCTCCACGTGTCCCGGGCTCCAGGGAAAACGCACTCTCCCGTGCAGGCCTGGGAGGACTGTAACGGGAAACATAACCTCCTCCCATCCATCCAACTCCCGCCTGCTCATTCCAGTTACCCTTTCCTGGGACAACCACGAGCTTCCCCTTCAAGCCTTGGTAGACTCTGGAGCCGCAGGTAACTTCATGGATGGTGTCTGGGCGAAGGAGAATGGCGTTCCCTCTGAACCTCTAAGTGACCCCATAAGGGTTACTACGTTGGATGGAAGCCCTTCGGGATCTGGACTTGTCACTCGTGTCACTACCCCCTTGCGACTTTCAGTTTCCCAACACCAGGAAGTGATGAACTTTCATCTGACCTCGTGTTCCGAGTTCCCTCTCGTCCTTGGATACCCCTGGCTTCACAGCCATAACCCTCACATCGACTGGTCTGTGGGCACTATCAAGCAGTGGGGTCCTACGTGCCAAGCCACTTGTATCTTCCCAAGTTCCCCGAGTTCCCCTCCCGAGTCTCTAGAATCCATCGACCTGTCCCGAGTTCCCGAGTGTTACCATGACCTCAAACCGGTATTTAGCAAACAGAGGGCCACCAAACTACCACCCCATAGACCTTACGATTGCCCCATCGACCTGTTTCCGGGCACCTGCCCCCCCAGGGGTCGGATCTTTTCCCTATCTCCTCCCGAACGAGCTGCTATGGATACCTACATCAAGGACGCTCTGGCAGCAGGCCTCATGCGTCCATCCACCTCGCCGGCGGGAGCAGGGTTTTTCTTTGTGGCCAAAAAAGACGGTGGATTACGTCCTTGCATCGACTACCGGGGACTTAATGCCATAACCGTCCGTAACCGCTACCCGCTACCCCTTATGGCCACAGCCTTTGAGCTGCTCCAGGAAGCAGTGGTCTTCACTAAGCTTGACCTGCGGAACGCATACCATCTTGTGCGGATCAAACCCGGTGACGAGTGGAAGACCGCTTTCAACACGCCTACTGGTCACTACGAATACTTGGTGATGCCCTTCGGCCTGACCAACGCCCCGGCTGTGTTCCAAGCGCTCATAAACGATGTGCTTAGGGATATGCTTAACATCTTCGTGTTTGTTTACTTGGATGACATCCTCATCTTTTCGAGCTCCCTTCAAGAACACACTAAGCATGTCAGACAAGTGCTCAAACGCCTCCTAGACAGCCATTTGTACGTTAAGCCGGAAAAGTGTGAATTCCATTCCTCTCGAGTACAATTCCTGGGATTTGTAGTGGAACCCGGTCGAGTCCAGATGGACCCCAAGAAGGTAGGGGCGGTAGCGGATTGGCCCACCCCCAAGTCCGTTAAGGAAGTTCAGCGTTTCCTGGGCTTCACTAACTTTTACCGCAAGTTCATCAAGAACTTCAGCTCGGTGGCAGCCCCTCTCTCAGCTTTAACCAAGGGTGGCAACACAAGGTTTCTGTGGGGAAGAGAAGCTGAGACGGCCTTCCAAGGACTCAAGCAGCGCATCCTCTCTGCTCCTATCCGGACACTACCGACGGCGGATGAACCTTTTGTGGTGGAGGTAGACGCATCAGAGGTTGGTGTTGGAGCTGTCCTGTCTCAGAGGGGTGAAGACAAGAGGCTTCATCCTTGCGCCTTCTTCTCTCACCGGCTTACCCCGGCCGAGAGGAATTACGATGTGGGGGATCGTGAACTCCTAGCGGTTAAGATGGCATTGAAGGAATGGAGACACTGGCTCGAGGGGGCTTCTCAACCATTTCAAGTGCTTACGGACCACAAAAATCTGGAGTATATCCAGCAGGCGAAGCGGTTGAACTCCAGACAAGCTCGATGGTCTCTTTTCTTCAGCCGATTCCAGTTTATCCTCACCTATAGACCCGGGTCGAAGAATCTCAAACCGGACGCCTTGTCACGAGTCTACTCTCCTGCCATTCGAGAAGATACTGACATGACTGTTCTTCCTGCCGCTAAGATCGTGGCTCCAATCTCGTGGCAAGTTGAGGATACCGTGAGACAAGCTCAAGCCATCGAACCGGGTCATAAAGGAGGTCCTGCCAATCGGTTGTTTGTTCCCAAAGCAGCAAGATCCCAAGTCCTTCTGTGGGGGCACTCCTCTCGCCTCACCTGTCACCCGGGCGTAGGTCGCACCTTGGAGCTCATTCAGCGTAAGTTCTGGTGGCCCACCATAAAAGAAGACGTTGCCACTTTCGTCAAGGCCTGTCCCGTGTGCTGCCAGGGCAAATCTTCTCACCTCCGCCCACAAGGACTCCTTCACCCTTTATCTATTCCCTACCGACCCTGGTCCCATATCTCGTTGGACTTTATTACTGGCCTTCCTCCGTCCCATGGTAATACTACGATCCTAGTCATCATCGACAGGTTTTCTAAGGCGGCCAGGTTTGTTCCCTTGACCAAATTACCGTCCTGGCAGTATCGTCCTGGCAGTATCTGGTGGACTGGGAAGGCTACGGTCCCGAGGAGCGCTCCTGGGTTCCTGCCAAGGACGTACTGGACCCTGACCTCATTCGTCAGTTCAGGGCCCTCCACCCTGAGAAGGCTGGTAGGAACGTCAGGAGCCGTTCCTAGGAGGGGGATTCTGTCAGGTTTTGGCCAGGACTGTTCAGGTTTTGGTCACTAGATGTCCCCATTGCACCTTTTTTGAACCTTTTGTTTTTTCCTTGCTCTAATTATTGTTTGCACCTGTGTGTCGTTCCCTTGTTGGTATTTAAACCCTGTGTGTTCCTCAGTTCTTTGCTCAGTGTTTGTACGTTAGCACCCAGCCCCAGCCATGCTGTTAACTTTTTCTCTTGTTGGATTTTCCAGAGGTTCTCTGGTTTTGTTCTTGTGTATTTTGGATTAGTCTTTTGAGGTTTGTTTTTTCCCTTGCTGTTCTTACCACTTTGTGGATTTTCTTTGTATTTTGGAAGATATCTATTTTTGTCTCTTGGCTTTTCTTTTGACGTTGTGGATTTATATTTTTGCCGGAAGATCTTTCCTTTGATTAAACCACCGTCTCTAGTACTGCTGTGTCTGCCTCATCTTCTGGGTTCTGCCGATTATTAGTGACTGTTTCTCACACCGGGTCCTGACATTTTCAATATAGTTTAATCAGATTATTGAAATTTTTTCGGGAGTTTTGCCGTGTTCCGTTCTCTGACTTTGTTTACGTTGGAGAGATCCGTACCACTTGGCAAGTGCCCATGCTAAATGAAGAGGGATATTTGCCGTTCCAGATCAAAACAACGACTGTTCTGGACAAAGGACACCTTGTCCAACATTCTGACGGAAGATCACCAAAAGTAAGAAACATTTTATGATGCTATTTCTAATATCTGTCGTGCATGTGAACTGGTCGTGGGCGCCCAAGTGTTTCTGGCTATTGTGGCTACGCTAATATAGCGCTACATTTTGTTTTCGCTGTAAAACATTTAATACATGTATTTTTCAGAAATGTTTTATGATGAGTAATTAGGTATTTGACGTTGGTGTCTGTAAATATTATGGCTGCTTTCGGTGCAATTTCTGATTGTAGCTGAAATGTAAACTATGATTTATACCTGAAATATGCAAATTTTTCGAACAAAACATATGCTATACAATAAATATGTTATCAGACTGTCATCTGATGAAGTTTTTTCTTGGTTAGTGGCTATTTATTTCTTTATTTGGTCGAATTTGTGATAGCTACTGATGGAGTAAGAAAAGTGGTGTCATTTGCTAACGTGGTTAGCTAATAGATTTACATATTTTGTCTTCCCTGTAAAACATTTTAAAAATCGGACATGTTGGCTTGATTCACAAGATGTGTACCTTTCATATGCTGTATTGGACTTGTTAATGTGTGAAAGTTAAATATTTAAAAAAAATATCTTTTGAATTTCACGCCCTGCACTTTGAGCTGGCTGTTGTCATAAGTGTACCGGTGTCGGGCTTGCAGCCCAAACAGGTTAAGACAGTGCCTACATCACGCACCAAGCCTCCTGTGGTTCTCCAGAGTCCTGTGCGTCCTGTTACTGCTCCACGCACTAGCCCTATGGTGCGTGTCTCCTGCCCATTACCACCAGAGCCTACACCACGCACCAGGCTTCCAGTGCGTCTCCAGAGCCCTGTTCCTCCTCCACGCACTCTCCCTGTGGTGCGTGTCTCCAGCCCAGTGCCTCCAGTTCCGGCACCACGCACCAGGCCTACTGTGCGCCTCAGCAGGTCAGAGTCGGCCGTCTGCCCAACGCCGTTTGCACTGCTCGTCTGCCCAGTGCTGTCTGAGCCATCTGTCTGCCCAGCGCCGTCTGAGCCATCCGTCTGAGCCATCCGTCTGTCCAGCGCCGTCTGAGCCATCCGTCTGCCCAGCGCCGTCTGAGCCATCCGTCTGCCCAGCGCCGTCTGAGCCCTCCGTCTGCCCAGCGCCGTCTGAGCCCTCCGTCTGCCCAGCGCCGTCTGAGCCCTCCGTCTGCCCAGCGCCGTCTGAGCCATCCGTCTGCCCAGCGCCGTCTGAGCCATCCGTCTGCCCAGCGCCGTCTGAGCCATCCGTCTGCCAGAGCCGCCAGCCAGTCAGGAGCTGCCAGAGCCGCCAGCCAGTCAGGAGCTGCCAGAGCCGCCAGCCAGTCAGGAGCTGCCAGAGCCGCCAGCCAGTCAGGAGCTGCCAGAGCCGCCAGCCAGTCAGGAGCTGCCAGAGCCGCCAGCCAGTCAGGAGCTGCCCTACAGTCAGGAGCTGCCCTCCAGTCATGAGCTGCCCTCCAGTCATGAGCTGCCCTCCAGTCATGAGCTGCCCTCCAGTCATGAGCTGCCCCACAGTCATGAGCTGCCTTCCAGTCATGAGCTGCCCCACAGTCATGAGCTGCCCCACAGTCATGAGCTGCCCCACAGTCATGAGCTGCCCCACAGTCCGGAGCTGCCCCACAGTCCGGAGCTGCCCTACAGTCCGGAGCTGCCAGTAGTCCAGAGTTGTCCCTCTGTCCTAAGCTACCTCTCTGTCCTAAGCTACCTCTCTGTCCTGAGCTACCTCTCTGTCCTGAGCTACCTCTCTGTCCTGAGTTGTCTCCTCTATTTAGGAGGGGCGTTGGTGAAGGTTCCTGGACCATGGTCGGGGGCGAGGGTCGCCACTCAAGGGACGCTAAGGAGGGGGACAAAGACAGTGGTGCAGTGGTGTCCTCGTCCACCGCCGGAGCCGCCACCGCGGACAGATGCCCACCCAGACCCTCCCCTTGAGTTTTAGGGGTGCGCCCGGAGTTCGCACCTTGAGGGGGGGGTTCTGTCACGTTCCTGACCTGTTTTCTGTTGTTTTGTATGTGTTTAGTTGGTCAGGGCGTGAGTTGGGGTGGGTAGTCTATGTTATGTGTTTTCTATGTTGGGTTAATGTGTTGCCTGGTATGGTTCTCAATTAGAGGCAGGTGTTTGACGTTTCCTCTGATTGAGAACCATATTAAGGTAGGTTGTTCTCACTGTTTGTTTGTGGGTGATTGTTCCTGTGTCTGTGTTTACCACATGGGACTGTTTCGTTTGTTCGTTCGTTTTAGGTAGTCTGTTCCTGTTCGTGCGTTCTTCGTCTATATGTAAGTTCGTTTGTTTCAGGTCTGTTGCCTTCGTTTATTGTTTTGTAGTTTGTTCTTGTGTTCATTAGTGTTTCGTCTTTCATTTAATAAATTATTATGTATTCATCACCCGCTGCGCCTTGGTCCGTTCATTCACCACAAGACGAACATTACAGGAGTGATGGTTACTGATAATGTGTCTCTGTACGCCTATGTAGATATTCCCCCAAAAATCTGCCATTTCCAGCTACAATAGTCATTTACAACATTCACAATGTCTACACTGTATTTCTGATCAATTTGATGTTATTTTAGTAGACAAATTTGCATTTCTTTCAAAAACAAGGACATTTCTAAGTGACCCCAAACTTTTGAATGGTAGTGTATGTATATATATATTTATACTGTATATATACAAAAACAAATCTTCCCATTCTTTTTCAGTCATTCTCAGAGCCCAGCGTGAGATGAAAAGTTGTCTGTTTGGCAGCCGACAATAGACATTTTCTGCTACCTGTGGAGATGACAGCAACACAGAGTACATTGAAGTCAGCAGCTCCCCAAGGATCCAAGCTGATGTCTTAATCTGTAGTTAGAGATGGAACAAAAGATGGACAGAGAGGGAGGGGAAGCTGAGTGAACGTGGTTGGAAGCCAGGCTCAGAGATGGTCAGAGAGGGAGGGGGAGCTGAGTGAATGTGGTTGGAAGCCAGGCTCAGAGATGGTCAGAGAGGGAGGGGGAGCTGAGTGAATGTGGTTGGAAGCCAGGCTCAGAGATGGCCAGAGAGGGAGGGGAAGCTGAGTGAACGTGGTTGGAAGCCAGGCTCAGAGATGGTCAGAGAGGGAGGGGGAGCTGAGTGAATGTGGTTGGAAGCCAGGCTCAGAGATGGTCAGAGAGGGAGGGGAAGCTGAGTGAATGTGGTTGGAAGCCAGGCTCAGAGATGGCCAGAGAGGGAGGGGAAGCTGAGTGAACGTGGTTGGAAGCCAGGCTCAGAGATGGTCAGAGAGGGAGGGGAAGCTGAGTGAACGTGGTTGGAAGCCAGGCTCAGAGATGGTCAGAGAGGGAGGGGAAGCTGAGTGAATGTGGTTGGAAGCCAGGCTCAGAGATGGCCAGAGAGGGAGGGGAAGCTGAGTGAATGTGGTTGGAAACCAGGCTCAGAGATGGTCAGAGAGGGAGGGGAAGCTGAGTGAACGTGGTTGGAAGCCAGGCTCAGAGATGGCCAGAGAAGGAGGGGAAGCTGAGTGAACATGGTTGGAAGCCAGGCTCAGAGATGGTCAGAGAGGGAGGGGAAGCTGAGTGAACGTGGTTGGAAGCCAGGCTCAGAGATGGCCAGAGAAGGAGGGGAAGCTGAGTGAACATGGTTGGAAGCCAGGCTCAGAGATGGCCAGAGAAGGAGGAGAAGCTGAGTGAACATGGTTGGAAGCCAGGCTCAGAGTGATGCTGCCATAAGTAAGCAGAAGCACTGACAGTTGCTCTAACATGTTAGTTAGAGTAATGTTGGAGTAATGTTAGAGTAATGTTGGAGTAATGTTAGAGTAATGTTAGAGCAATGTTAGAGTAATGTTAGTTAGAGTAAACGCAACATGTTGTCTGAATGTTTCAGATGGCAATGGGAGCAGAGGGTAGAGAAAGACCCTGTTTATACATGGTATTAACAGCCTCCAAAGATGGAGAAAGACCCACTGTTCCCCGGGCGCTGAAGACGTGGATGTCGATTAAGGCAGCCCCCTGCACCTCTCTGATTCAGAG
The DNA here is from genome assembly GCF_016432855.1 of Salvelinus namaycush. Taxonomy (NCBI): domain Eukaryota; kingdom Metazoa; phylum Chordata; class Actinopteri; order Salmoniformes; family Salmonidae; genus Salvelinus; species Salvelinus namaycush. The sequence goes on along the minus strand of NC_052328.1, from coordinate 586,754 downwards.
GGGTTGGGTTAAATGCGGAAGACACATTTCAGTTGAATGCATTCAGTTGTACAACTGACTAGGTATGCCCCATTATATATATATATATATATATTATACCTACAGGGGTGCTAAAATTAAAAATCAAATAGCTAAATGATCTATAGTACGACCATCTTAAAACACTTCCATTTGTCAGCGTATCTATTGGTCCCCAGTTGGAGATTGATTTGCAGTGGTGCGGCCATTTGTGAAAACATCAGCATTTCAACACAACGATCACTGAAGCCTCGTACAAAGCTAGACTATATATATATACTGTATATATATATATGTTGTTGTTGAAGAATGGTTGAACATTTCAAGTCCGTTTTTTCCCTCATGAATCAATATAAAGTAATTTTTCAGCATAATGTCACTGCAGGTAGAAATCTCAGTCAATCACCTGCAATCATATGCCACAAAGATCACAGCAGGAACAGCTCCCTTTGGGAAACTCTTTGACTAGCATGGATGAGAATAAAAACAATATGACTGTTAATATGAGGGTTCTACTGTAGCTCTGACTGTTAATATGAGGGTTCTACTGTAGCTCTGTTAATATGAGGGTTCTACTGTAGCTCTGTTAATATGAGGGTTCTACTGTAGCTCTGACTGTTAATATGAGGGTTCTACTGTAGCTCTGTTAATATGAGGGTTCTACTGTAGCTCTGTTAATATGAGGGTTCTACTGTAGCTCTGTTAATATGAGGGTTCTACTGTAGCTCTGACTGTTAATATGAGGGTTCTACTGTAGCTCTGACTGTTAATATGAGGGTTCTACTGTAGCTCTGTTAATATGAGGGTTCTACTGTAGCTGTTAATATGAGGGTTCTACTGTAGCTCTGTTAATATGAGGGTTCTACTGTAGCTCTGTTAATATGAGGGTTCTACTGTAGCTCTGACTGTTAATATGAGGGTTCTCCTGTAGCTCTGACTGTTAATATGAGGGTTCTATTGTAGCTCTGACTGTTAATATGAGGGTTCTACTGTAGCTCTGACTGTTAATATGAGGGTTCTACTGTAGCTCTGTTAATATGAGGGTTCTACTGTAGCTCTGCTCTGGCTGTTAATATGAGGGGTACTGTAGCTCTGCTCTGACTGTTAATATGAGGGTTCTACTGTAGTTCTGACTGTTAATATAAGGGGTACTGTAGCTCTGCTCTGACTGTTAATATGAGGGGTACTGTAGCTCTGCTTTGACTGTTAATATGAGGGGTACTGTAGCTCTGCTCTGGCTGTTAATATGAGGGTTCTACTGTAGCTCTGACTGTTAATATGAGGGGTACTGTAGCTCTGCTCTGACTGTTAATATGAGGGTTTACTGCCTGGGTCAGATTCTACAGACTTCTGTATCCATAATTCCCATCTAAGAGGCCGGTACAGGAGAGCTGAAACCCTTTCATTTTATGGACCAGTAAATCTGATGGGGAAGGGATAACTTTTCCTAGAGTATCTGTCAAAGATAAGCAAAGCGGAGAGACAGCTGTGCTTGGGGAGGGAGGGAATTGCCTTTGCCCGACCTGCAGCACAAGCCAAGCAATAAACAATGTATTTTGTATTGTGTGTTTTTCTGATTGGTTCCATGAAAACTGATGGCATTGACAGACTACATATCCAATGGATTCACGCTGCTCTATTCCTGTCCGTCCTGCTCCGTCCTGGCTGGAGGCTCAGAACACAGGCTGCTCTACTCCTGTCCGTCCTGCTCCATCCTGGCTGGAGGATCAGAACAAAATAGTAAAATGCTAAATAGTATATATTTATGCATATTATACTACGGCTGATTACTTGTCACATGTGCCCTACATATTTACAGGTTTTTCCATTGGGCTCCAAACTGACAGAAACATGACTTTGACAATCACTAGCTTTAATACCACCACGGGGATCGCTGATGTGACGCTAACAAACAGTAACACTTGACATTGATTTAAAACCAGATTTGATGTAAAAAAATATATATAATAATAAATGGACTGAACTCAGTTAAAGTGAAATACAATATGCCTTGCCCAATGACAGGAACACGGGCCAGTTCCATATTGTTGTCAAATAAAACCAACCAAGCGTATTTATGACTACTCCATCAACACCTCACGACTGATTTCACCCCCGTCATGATGATGGATAGTGTCTGAAACAAGCAGGGAATAGGGAGATCTTTCTAACGTACAGTATTGATGCTGGAGTAATTCCTTTAAAGTGTGTTGGTTTGACATCGGCCATCTGTTTCTACGAGGCAACATCCACGTTCCAGTTGATTTATTCTATTCCTCTGAAGAAGAAGAGAAACCACTCGAGTGGATTACTAGGAACGGAAACCTACTTACGTCATCCACTTGGTGCCATGTGATCATGTGATTTTCGGAGACTTTAATGAATCATGGAGTGAATATTTCAGAGCCTATTTGGTGAGGGGGGGATAAACTATTTTTCCCGACATGTCTATATGTTGTTGGATAACACAACATCCTGGTTCCCAGTCATTTTCTGAGCCTCCTCTCTATTCTCTGAAACATGTCCATGTTACTCCTTGCTGCAGGGTGCTCACATAGGAATTCAACAAACATTCTGAAGAGCAGCAGTCTTGCTGAAAATAACATCATTATTTATTTTGCACGGTTCTGTCCGAGCCTTCAAGCTAGTACCTAGGCGTTCCTACTTCATGGGGTTTGTACTGTCGCCTGCATGCTTTCAACTATGAATTGACAAACCTGTTCCATTTTCTGACACAGTCTCATTATAGTGAATTAAATGGCCTATTGTGACCTGACACTTATTTCAATGACTTTGGAACAACAAGAACACACTCTACATTACCAAAACTATGTGGACACCTGCTTGTCAAACATCTCATTCCTAAATCATGGGCATTAATATGGAGTTGGTTCCCGCCTTTTTCTGCTATAACAGCCTCCACTCTTCTGGGGGGGGGGGGGGGCTTTCCACTAGATGTTGGAACATTGCTGCAGGGACTTGCTTCCATTCAGCCACAAGAGCATTAGTGAGGTCGGGGGCACTGATGTTGAGAGATTAGGACTGGCTCGCAGTCGATGTTCCAATTCATCCTAAAGGTGTTTGATGGGGTTGAGCCTGAACCATACAAAAACAGCCCCAGACCATTATTCCTCCTCCACCAAACTTTATATTTGGCACTATGCACTGGGGCAGGTAGTGTTCTCTTGGCATCCGCCAAACCCAGATTCGTCTGTCGGACTGCCAGATGGTGAAGTGTGATTCATCACTCCAGAGAACACGTTTCCACTGCTCCAGAGTCCAATGGCGGTGAGCTTTACACTACTCCAGCCGATGCCTGGCATTGCGCACGGTGATCTTAGGCTTGTGTGCGGCTGCTCGGCAACGGAAACCCATTTCATGAAGCTACCGACAAACAGTTCTTGTGCTGACGTTGCTTCCAGAGGCAGTTTGGAACTCGGTAGTGAGTGTTACAACCGAGGCCAGATGATTTTACGCGCTACCCACTTCAGCACTCAGCGGTCCCGTTCTGTGAGCTTGTGTGGCCTACCACTTCACGGATGAGCCGTTGTTGCTCCTAGAAGAATCCACTTCATAATAACATCACTTACAGTGGACCGGGGCAGCTCTAGCAGGACAGAAATTTGACCAACTGACTTGTTGGAAAGAGGGCACCTCATGACAGTACCACGTTGAAAGTCACTGAGCTCTTCAGTAAGGCCATTCTACTGCCAATTGTTGTCTATGGAGATTGCATGGCTGTGTGCTCGATTTTATACACCTGTCAGCAACGGGTGGGGCTGAAAAAGCCGAATCCACTAATTTGAAGGGGTGTCCACATACTTTTGTATACTGTATATAGTGTACTGTATTTTCTTACAAAAGTGGATATGCTGCTGGACATGCTGTGTTATTTAAAAGTGTGGCATATGTGCTGCTTGTTCTTATACAAACGCCTTTAACATCATTTCATAGAGAGACGGAGAGGTCAAAACAGGTGTCAACATGATTATTTTCTTCAAAATGAATCAGTGTGAGTGTCACGACTCCAACCGAGGCAGGCTCTCCTTCCCGTTCGGGTGGCGCTCGGCGGTCGTCGTCACCGGCCTACTAGCTGCCACTGATTCTTTTTCCTCCCCCTCCTTAATTGTTTATTTGTATCACCTGTGTTCAGTTAGTTTTATTAGTGTGGCTTTATTAGCCAGCCAGCCCGTACGCTTCGTTGTGCGGGATTGTTTCATTGTAGCTTTTGGGATTTCGGGAGTGTTTATGATTATTGTGGACTGGGTTTGTTTCGCGTGTCATTTGGACCGTTGTGTATGACACCCAGTACGTCCGTGTTGGACATTTCGTTTGTTAGTTGGGTATTAAAGACTCAACATATTGAAGCTCTGCTGTTCCTGCGTCTGACTTCGCACCCCCCGACACCCAGGGCGTTACAGAATCCCGCACCACCAAAATGGAGTCAGCAGGAGCAGCAGCCAACCCTCTCCCATCGATGGAGGAACGGGTTCTCCACCACACCACCGTCCTCCATCGGATCGGATCAGCCATGGACCAGATGATGGAGAGAATGGAGCGATGGGAGAGGAGTGGGCTCCTCTCTCCACCTTCGGCTCCCCTCCCTCAGGACTCTCCATCCCCCGGCTCCAGCGCGCTCCGTCTTACGCTCCCGAGGGATTATGATGGAGCGGCGGCAGGGTGTCAGGGGTTCTTACTCCAACTGGAGCTATACCTGGCCACTGTTCGCCCCACTCCCTCGGGAGCGGAGAGGGTGAGTGTCCTCGTCTCCTGCCTAACGGGTCGTGCTCTGGAGTGGGCCAATGCAGTCTGGAATGGCCCGGACTCAGCGAAGGAGCACTACCCGGAGTTTACCCGTCGTTTTCGTGCCGTGTTTGACCACCCCCCAGAGGGCCGAGCGGCGGGTGAGAGACTATTTCATCTCAGGCAGGAGAAGAGGAGCGCACAGGATTTCGCGCTGGAGTTCCGGACCTTGGCCGCGGGATCAGGGTGGAACGACAGGGCCCTTATTGACCACTACCGGTGCAGTCTCCGGGAGGACGTCCGCAGGGAGCTAGCGTGTCGGGACATCGCTCTTTCTTTGGATGAGCTTATTGACATATCCATCCGACTGGACAATCTGCTGGCTGCCCGTGGGCGTTCGGAGAGGGTCCTGTGCGTTCCACCACCCAGCGCCCCGGCTCCCATCCCTATGGAGTTGGGAGGGGCCGCGCCTAGGGGTATCGGAGGAGGAGGCCTCCCCTGCACCAGCTGTGGTCGGAGAGGACACACGGCCGATCGGTGCTGGGGGGGTCTATCTGGGAGTAGAGATGTCAGGCGGAACGCTTCTCGATCACCCCAGGTGAGTCAGCACCAAACTCACTCAGAACCCCCTGTTGGTCACATGTTTGTCTCAATTTTTTTCCTTTATTTTTTCCCCTCTTCCCAGCATAGGGCACTAGTCGATTCAGGTGCAGCTGGGAACTTTATGGATCGCGGACTCGCCCGTAAGTTGGGCGTTCCGCTGGTGCCGATAGATTCTCCCTTTCCCGTGCACTCCCTAGATAGCCGGCCATTAGGGTCAGGGGTGGTCAGGGAGGCCACAGTTCCCCTGGACATGGTGACGCAGGGGAATCATAGGGAACGTATCAGTCTCTTTATTATTGATTCGCCTGCGTTTCCAGTGGTGCTGGGTATTCCCTGGTTGGCCCGGCACAATCCCAATATTTCGTGGAGACAGGGGGTTCTCCAGGGGTGGTCAGAGGAGTGTTCTGGAAGGTGTCTGGGAGTTTCCATTGGTGCCACGTCGGTGGAGAGTCCAGACCAGGGTTCCACAGTGCGCATTCCCCCCGAGTATGCCGATTTGGCAATCGCTTTCTGTAAAAAGAAAGCGACGAAATTACCACCACATCGACCGGGTAGGGATTGTGCGATAGATCTCCAGGTTAACGCTGCGCTTCCCAAGAGTCACGTGTACCCTTTGTCCCAAGAGGAGACGTTGGCTATGGAGACATATGTCGCGGAGTCTCTGGGACAGGGGTACATTCGGCCCTCCATCTCACCCGTCTCCTCGAGTTTCTTTTTTGTGAAGAAGAAGGAGGGAGGTTTGCGTCCGTGTATTGATTATAGAGGTCTAAATGCCATCACAGTGGGGTTTAGTTACCCACTACCTCTCATTGCTTCGGCGGTGGAATCATTTCACGGAGCGCAGTTCTTTACAAAACTGGACCTCAGGAGCGCGTACAGTCTGGTGCGTATTCGGAAAGGGGACGAGTGGAAAACCGCATTTAGTACCACATCGGGCCACTATGAGTACTGCGTCATGCCATATGGGTTAAAGAATGCTCCAGCCGTTTTTCAATCCTTTGTAGACGACATTCTCAGGGACCTGCACGTGCAGGGGGTAGTTGTGTATATCGATGACATTCTGATCTACTCAACTACTCACGCCGTGCATGTATCTCTGGTACGCAAAGTGCTTGGCAGACTGCTGGAGCATGACCTATACGTCAAGGCTGAGAAGTGTGTGTTCTCCAAACAAGCCGTCTCCTTCCTGGGTTATCGCATTTCCACCTCGGGGGTGGTGGTGGAGAGTGACCGCATAAAGGCCGTGCGTAATTGGCCGACTCCAACCACGGTGAAAGAGGTGCAGCGGTTTTTGGGTTTTGCCAACTACTACCGGAGATTTATCCGGGGTTTTGGTCAGGTAGCGGCTCCCATTACCTCACTGCTAAAGGGGGGCCCGGTGCGGTTGCGGTGGTCAGCGGCGGCGGACAGAGCTTTCAACAGGTTGAAGGCTCTGTTCACGGATGCTCCCGTGTTGGCGCATCCGGATCCCTCTTTAGCATTCATAGTGGAGGTGGACGCGTCCGAGGCTGGGGTGGGTGCCGTGCTATCACAGCGCTCGGGTACGCCACCAAAACTCCGCCCCTGCGCTTTCTTCTCTAGTAAGCTCAGTGCAGCGGAGCGTAACTATGACGTGGGGGATCGGGAGTTGTTAGCAGTGGTCAGGGCTCTGAAGGTGTGGAGACACTGGCTTGAGGGGGCTAAGCACCCCTTTCTCATCTGGACCGACCACCAGAATCTGGAGTATATTCGGGCAGCTCGGAGACTGAACCCGCGTCAGGCAAGGTGGGCCATGTTTTTCACCCGGTTTAGGTTCACGTTGTCCTACAGACCCGGCTCCCAAAACGTAAAGGCTGACGCACTGTCCCGCCTTTACGACACGGAGGATAGGACCACCGAACCCACTCCCATCATCCCCGCCTCGAGGCTGATAGCGCCATTGGTATGGGAGGTGGACTCAGACATCGAGCGGGCGCTACGGGCGGAACCCGCGCCTCCTCAGTGTCCGGCGGGCCGTAAGTACGTACCGCTTGGTGTTCGGGACCGACTGATTCGGTGGGCTCATGTCCTACCCTCCTCGGGTCACCCTGGGGTGACGAGGACAGTGGGGAGCCTTCGGGGTAGGTATTGGTGGCCTACCTTAGCTCGGGACGTTAGGGTTTATGTCTCCTCCTGTTCGGTATGCGCTCAGAGTAAGGCTCCTAGGCACCTTCCTAGAGGGAAGTTGCAACCCCTCCCCGTTCCACAACGGCCATGGTCTCATCTGTCCGTGGACTTCCTGACCGATCTCCCCCCTTCTCAGGGAAACACTACGGTTCTGGTAATTGTGGATCGGTTTTCTAAGTCCTGTCGTCTCCTCCCGTTGCCCGGTATCCCTACTGCCCTACAGACTGCGGAGGCCTTATTCACTCACGTCTTCCGGCACTACGGGGTGCCGGAGGACATCGTTTCTGATCGGGGCCCCCAGTTCACGTCCCGAGTATGGAGGGCGTTCATGGAGCGTCTGGGGGTCACGGTCAGTTTGACTTCCGGTTTTCACCCCGAGAGTAATGGGCAGGTGGAGAGAGTGAACCAGGAGGTGGGTAGGTTTCTGCGGTCGTATTGCCAGGACCGGCCAGGGGAGTGGGCGAGATACATTCCCTGGGCCGAGATGGCCCAGAACTCACTACGCCATTCCTCTACTAATGTGTCCCCCTTTCAGTGTGTGTTGGGGTACCAGCCGGTCCTGGCACCATGGCATCCGAGCCAGACCGAGGCTCCTGCGGTGGAGGAGTGGGTACAGCGCTCCAAAGAGACCTGGAGGGCCGTCCAGGAGTCCCTCCAACAAGCTACTGGTAGGCAGAAGAGGAGCGCTGACCGCCACCGCAGTGAGGCTCCCGTGTTTGTACCGGGGGAAAGGGTCTGGCTCTCGACCCGAAACCTACCCCTCCGCTTGCCCTGCCGGAAGCTGAGGCCGCAGTGTGTAGGGCCCTTCAAAGTCCTGAGGAGAATAAACGAGGTGTGTTATCGATTAAAACTCCCTTCCTATTATCGCATTAACCCCTCGTTTCATGTGTCTCTCCTCAGGCCGGTGGTAGCTGGTCCCCTGCAGGACGTTGAGGTGCCGGAGGTCCCTCCCCCCCCGCTGGACATCGAGGGGTCCCCGGCGTATACGATACGGGCCATTCTGGACTCGAGACGCCGGGTGAGGGGCCTGCAGTACCTCGTGGACTGGGAGGGGTACGGTCCGGAGGAGAGGTGCTGGGTACCGGTGGAGGACATTTTGGATCCATCTATGTTAAGGGATTTCCATCGCCTCCATCCGGATCGCCCTGCGCCTCGTCCTCCGGGTCGACCTCGAGGCCGGTGTCGGCGCGCTGCGGGAGCCGCGCGTCAGAGGGGGGGTACTGTCACGACTCCAACCGAGGCAGGCTCTCCTTCCCGTTCGGGTGGCGCTCGGCGGTCGTCGTCACCGGCCTACTAGCTGCCACTGATTCTTTTTCCTCCCCCTCCTTAATTGTTTATTTGTATCACCTGTGTTCAGTTAGTTTTATTAGTGTGGCTTTATTAGCCAGCCAGCCCGTACGCTTCGTTGTGCGGGATTGTTTCATTGTAGCTTTTGGGATTTCGGGAGTGTTTATGATTATTGTGGACTGGGTTTGTTTCGAGTGTCATTTGGACCGTTGTGTATGACACCCAGTACGTCCGTGTTGGACATTTCGTTTGTTAGTTGGGTATTAAAGACTCAACATATTGAAGCTCTGCTGTTCCTGCGTCTGACTTCGCACCCCCCGACACCCAGGGCATTACAGTGAGGCTGAACAGCATTCAACAACAATGGCTTGGCTCATTCCCTGTGTAGAGGACTTTACCGCCATGCGCGCTTCCCCAGTGGCTAGCTATAGTGCACTACATAGGGAATAGGGTCCCATTAAAGACTTTCAACATGGTATTATTCCTACTTCTTCACTCCCTGAACGTTGCTTAAATACCAACTAGATCTCACAAACTCACTGCTTCAAATAACTGACACATTCAGATCATTGTCTAGAGTACGATGGCCAGACGACTTCTGATTTAATACCATCTCTGGAAGGTCTAGAGTACGGTGGCTAGACGACTTCTGATTTAATACCATCTCTGGAAGGTCTAGAGTACGATGGCCAGACGACTTCTGATTTAATACCATCTCTGGAAGGTGTAGAGTACAATGGCTAGACAACGTCTGATTTAATACCATCTCTGGAAGGTGTAGAGTACAGTGGCTAAACGACTTCTGATTTAATACCATCTCTGGAAGGTGTAGAGTACGATGGCTAGACGACTTCTGATTTAATACCATCTCTGGAAGGTCTAGAGTACGATGGCCAGACGACTTCTGATTTAATACCATCTCTGGAAGGTGTAGAGTACGATTTGCTAGACGACTTCTGATTTAATACCATCTCTGGAAGGTGTAGAGTACAGTGGCCAGACGACTTCTGATTTAATACCATCTCTGGAAGGTGTAGAGTACGATGGCTAGAAGACTTCTGATTTAATACCATCTCTGGAAGGTCTAGAGTATGGTGGCCAGACAACTTCTGATTTAATACCATCTCTGGAAGGTGTAGAGTACGATGGCTAGACGACTTCTGATTTAATACCATCTCTGGAAGGTGTAGAGTACGATGGCCAGACGACTTCTGATTTAATACCATCTCTGGAAGGTCTAGAGTACGATGGCTAGACTACCTCTGATTTAATACCATCTCTGGAAGGTCTAGAGTACCGTGGCTAGAAGACTTCTGATTTAATACCATCTCTGGAAGGTGTAGAGTACGATGGCTAGAAGACTTCTGATTTAATACTATCTCTGGAAGGTCTAGAGTACGATGGCCAGACGACTTCTGATTTAATACCATCTCTGGAAGGTCTAGAGTACGATGGCCAGACGACTTCTGATTTAATACCATCTCTGGAAGGTCTAGAGTACGGTGGCCAGACGACTTCTGATTTAATACCATCTCTGGAAGGTCTAGAGTATGATGGCTAGACAACTTCTGATTTAATACCATCTCTGGAAGGTCTAGAGTACGGTGGCCAGACGACTTCTGATTTAATACCATCTCTGGAAGGTCTAGAGTATGATGGCTAGAAGACTTCTGATTTAATACCATCTCTGGAAGGTGTAGAGTACGGTGGCCAGACTACCTCTGATTTAATACCATCTCTGGGAGGACACTTCCCCATGTCATGAGGCATGTCCCTATGGGTCCTGGTCTAACGTTGTGTACTATAAAGGCAACCATGAGGGACACACAGCTAAAGGCTGAAGCATCATAATGGAAGTATCTCCCAGGTTGTTGAGCACCATAATGGAAGTATCTCCCAGGTTGTTGAGCATCATATTGGAAGTATCTCCCAGGTTGTTGAGCACCATAATGGAAGTATCTCCCAGGTTGTTGAGCACCATAATGGAAGTATCTCCCAGGTTGTTGAGCACCGTAATGGAAGTATCTCCCAGGTTGTTGAGCACCATAATGGAAGTATCTCCCAGGTTGTTGAGCACCATAATGGAAGTATCTCCCAGGTTGTTGAGCACCGTAATGGAAGTATCTCCCAGGTTGTTGAGCACCATAATGGAAGTATCTCCCAGGTTGTTGAGCACCATAATGGAAGTATCTCCCAGATTGTTGAGCACCATAATGGAAGTATCTCCCAGGTTGTTGAGCACCATAATGGAAGTATCTCCCAGGTTGTTGAGCACCATAATGGAAGTATCTCCCAGATTGTTGAGCACCATAATGGAAGTATCTCCCAGGTTGTTGAGCACCATAATGGAAGTATCTCCCAGGTTGTTGAGCACCATAATGGAAGTATCTCCCAGGTTGTTGAGCACCATAATGGAAGTATCTCCCAGGTTGTTGAGCACCATAATGGAAGTATCTCCCAGGTTGTTGAGCACCATAATGGAAGTATCTCCCAGGTTGTTGAGCACCATAATGGAAGTATCTCCCAGGTTGTTGAGCACCATAATGGAAGTGTCTCCCAGGTTGTTGAGCACCATAATGGAAGTGTCTCCCAGGTTGTTGAGCACCATAATGGAAGTGTCTCCCAGGGTGTTGAGCACCATAATGGAAGTGTCTCCCAGGGTGTTGAGCACCATAATGGAAGTATCTCCCAGGTTGTTGAGCACCATAATGGAAGTATCTCCCAGGTTGTTGAGCACCGTAATGGAAGTATCTCCCAGGTTGTTGAGCACCGTAATGGAAGTATCTCCCAGGTTGTTGAGCACCGTAATGGAAGTATCTCCCAGGTTGTTGAGCACCGTAATGGAAGTATCTCCCAGGTTGTTGAGCACCATAATGGAAGTATCTCCCAGGTTGTTGAGCACCATAATGGAAGTATCTCCCAGGTTGTTGAGCACCATAATGGAAGTATCTCCCAGGTTGTTGAGCACCATAATGGAAGTATCTCCCAGGTTGTTGAGCACCATAATGGAAGTACCTCCCAGGTTGTTGAGCACCATAATGGAAGTATCTCCCAGGTTGTTGAGCACCATAATGGAAGTATCTCCCAGGTTGTTGAGCACCATAATGGAAGTATCTCCCAGGTTGTTGAGCACCATAATGGAAGTATCTCCCAGGTTGTTGAGCACCATAATGGAAGTGTCTCCCAGGGTGTTGAGCACCATAATGGAAGTGTCTCCCAGGGTGTTGAGCACCATAATGGAAGTATCTCCCAGGTTGTTGAGCACCATGATGGAAGTATCTCCCAGGTTGTTGAGCATCATGATGGAAGCATCTCCCAGGTTGTTGAGCACCATAATGGAAGTATCTCCCAGGTTGTTGAGCATCATATTGGAAGTATCTCCCAGGTTGTTGAGCACCATAATGGAAGTATCTCCCAGGTTGTTGAGCACCATAATGGAAGTATCTCCCAGGTTGTTGAGCATCCTAATGGAAGTATCTCCCAGGTTGTTGAGCACCATAATGGAAGTATCTCCCAGGTTGTTGAGCACCATAATGGAAGTATCTCCCAGGTTGTTGAGCACCATAATGGAAGTATCTCCCAGGTTGTTGAGCACCATAATGGAAGTATCTCCCAGGTTGTTGAAGCACCATAATGGAAGTATCTCCCAGGTTGTTGAGCATCATAATGGAAGTATCTCCCAGGTTGTTGAGCACCATAATGGAAGTATCTCCCAGGTTGTTGAGCACCATAATGGAAGTATCTCCCAGGTTGTTGAGCACCATAATGGAAGTATCTCCCAGGTTGTTGAGCACCATAATGGAAGTATCTCCCAGGTTGTTGAGCGCCATAATGGAAGTATCTCCCAGGGTGTTGAGCGCCATAATGGAAGTATCTCCCAGGTTGTTGAGCGCCATAATGGAAGTATCTCCCAGGTTGTTGAGCGCCATAATGGAAGTATCTCCCAGGTTGTTGAGCGCCATAATGGAAGTATCTCCCAGGTTGTTGAGCGCCATAATGGAAGTCTCTCCCAGGTTGTTGAGCGCCATAATGGAAGTATCTCCCAGGTTGTTGAGCACCATAATGGAAGTATCTCCCAGGTTGTTGAGCATCATATTGGAAGTATCTCCCAGGTTGTTGAGCACCATAATGGAAGTATCTCCCAGGTTGTTGAGCACCATAATGGAAGTATATCCCAGGTTGTTGAGCACCATAATGGAAGTATCTCCCAGGTTGTTGAAGCACCATAATGGAAGTATCTCCCAGGTTGTTGAAGCACCATAATGGAAGTATCTCCCAGGTTGTTGAACACCATAATGGAAGTATCTCCCAGGTTGTTGAGCACCATAATGGAAGTATCTCCCAGGTTGTTGAGCACCATAATGGAAGTATCTCCCAGGTTGTTGAGCATCATAATGGAAGTATCTCCCAGGTTGTTGAAGCACCATAATGGAAGTATCTCCCAGGTTGTTGAGCACCATAATGGAAGTATCTCCCAGGTTGTTGAGCATCATAATGGAAGTATCTCCCAGGTTGTTGAGCACCATAATGGAAGTATCTCCCAGGTTGTTGAAGCACCATAATGGAAGTATCTCCCAGGTTGTTGAGCGCCATAATGGAAGTATCTCCCAGGTTGTTGAGCACCATAATGGAAGTATCTCCCAGGTTGTTGAACACCATAATGGAAGTATCTCCCAGGTTGTTGAACACCATAATGGAAGTATCTCCCAGGTTGTTGAGCACCATAATGGAAGTATCTCCCAGGTTGTTGAGCACCATAATGGAAGTATCTCCCAGGTTGTTGAAGCACCATAATGGAAGTATCTCCCAGGGTGTTTAGCACCATAATGGAAGTATCTCCCAGGGTGTTGAGCACCATAACGGAAGTATCTCCCAGGTTGTTGAGCACCATAATGGAAGTATCTCCCAGGTTGTTGAGCACCATAATGGAAGTATCTCCCAGGTTGTTGAGCATCATAATGGAAGTATCTCCCAGGTTGTTGAGCACCATAATGGAAGTATCTCCCAGGTTGTTGAGCACCATAATGGAAGTGTCTCCCAGGGTGTTGAGCACCATAATGGAAGTATCTCCCAGGTTGTTGAGCGCCATAATGGAAGTATCTCCCAGGTTGTTGAGCATCATAATGGAAGTGTCTCCCAGGGTGTTGAGCACCATAATGGAAGTATCTCCCAGGTTGTTGAGCACCATAATGGAAGTATCTCCCAGGTTGTTGAGCATCATAATGGAAGTATCTCCCAGGTTGTTGAAGCACCATAATGGAAGTATCTCCCAGGTTGTTGAGCATCATAATGGAAGTATCTCCCAGGTTGTTGAGCACCATAATGGAAGTATCTCCCAGGTTGTTGAGCACCATAATGGAAGTATCTCCCAGGTTGTTGAAGCACCATAATGGAAGTATCTCCCAGGTTGTTGAGCACCATAATGGAAGTATCTCCCAGGTTGTTGAGCACCATAATGGAAGTATCTCCCAGTTTGTTGAGCACCATAATGGAAGTATCTCCCAGGTTGTTGAGCATCATAATGGAAGTATCTCCCAGGTTGTTGAGCACCATAATGGAAGTATCTCCCAGGTTGTTGAGCACCATAATGGAAGTATCTCCCAGGTTGTTGAGCATCATAATGGAAGTATCTCCCAGGTTGTTGAGCATCATAATGGAAGTATCTCCCAGGTTGTTGAGCACCATAATGGAAGTATCTCCCAGGTTGTTGAACACCATGTGCAACCTGGTACTTATCCAGACCGTGCTTCTACACCTGCATTGCTTGCTGTTTGGGGTTTTAGGCTGGGTTTCTGTACAGCACTTTGATATATCAGCTGATGTACGAAGGGCTTTATAAATACATTCGATTTGATTTGATTTAACCTACACGGCAATGTGACAAACGGTATGGAAAAGCAATTGGCTTTTCTTTCCGAGTGTAAGAGCAATTTTTTTTACAGCTATAATGAAACATGTAAGATTGTGTTGTGTGTACCACCATTAATCTGCAGTTGACAAGTCTCACACCCAAACAGACGAGTGTTACCAATGCTGCTATTTACAACACTGCGTACAAAATGGCACCCTTTTCCCTATAGAGTGCACTACTTTAGACCAACTCTCTATGGGAATAGGGTGCCCTTTCAGATGCAGCCTCGATGTCTGCAGGCTAAGTGCAGCAAATTAGCTCTATTGGAGAACTTATTCTGATAAAACACCCCTAGAAACACATTGAATAACACATTCATAAATGGAAAAAAAGACAGTCACGAAACAAATGCTAAGAAACACTCCCGAGTGGCGCAGGGGTCTAAGGCACTGCATCTCAGTGCAAGAGGTGTCACTATAGTCCCTGGTTTGAATCCAGGTGTCACATTCCGTCGTGATTGGGAGTCCCATAGGGCGGCGCACAACTGGCCTAATTTGGCCAGGGTAGGCTGTCCTTATAAATAGGAATTTGTTCTTAACTGACTTGCCTAGTTAAATAAAGGTTAAATAAAAACTAAAAAAAGGTTTTGAAGTGTCTGTCCTAAATCTAGGAGATATAAAATAAACTCAGGATATATTCACTGCCAGTCAAATGTTTTAGGACACCTACTCATTCAAGGTTTTTTCTTAATTTTTTACTATTTTCTACATTGTGGAATAATGGTGAAGACATCAAAACTATGAAATAACACATATGGAATCATGTAGTAACCAAAACAGTGTCAAACAAATGAAAATATATTTTAGATTTTAGATTCTACAAAGAAGCCACCCTTTGCCTTGATGGCAGCTTTGCACACTCTTGGCATTCTCTCAACCAGCTTCATGATGTAGTCACCTGGAATGCATTTCAATTAACAGGTGTGCCTTCTTAAAAAGTTAATTTGTAGAATTTCTTTCCTTCTTAATGTGTTTGAGCCAATTAGTTGTTTTGTGACATGGTAGGGGTGGTATACAGAAGATAGCCTTATTTGGTAAAATACCAAGTCCATATTATGTCAAGAACAGCTCAAAGAAGCAAAAGAGAAACAATAGTCCATCATTAATTTGACACATGAAGGTCAGTCAATATGGAACATTTCAAGAACTTTGAAAGTTTCTTCAAGTGCAGTCGCAAAAAACAACTAAGATGAAACTGGCTCTCATGAGGACCGCCACAGGAATGAAAGACCCAGAGTTACCTCTGCTGCAGAGGATAAGTTCATTCGGGTTACCAGCCTCAGAAATTGCAGCCCAAATAAATGCTTCACGGAGTTCAAGTAACAGACACATCTCAACATCAACTGTTCAGAGGAGACTACGTGACTCAGGTCTTCATGGTCGAATTGCTGCAAAGAAACCAATACTAAAGGACACCAATAATAAGAAGAGACTTGCTTGGGCCAAGAAACATAAGCAATGGACATTAGACTGGTGGAAATTTGTCCTTTGGTCTGGAGTCCAAATGTGAGATTTTTGGTTCCAACCGCCATGTCTTTGTGAGACACGGTGTGGGTGAACGGATGATCTCCACATGTGTATTTCCCACCGTAAAGCATGGATGGTGTGGGCGTGCTTTGCTGGTGACACTGTATGTGATTTATTTAGAATTCAAGGCACACTTAACCAGCATGGCCACCACAGCATTCTGCAGCGATACGCCATCCCACCTGGTTTGGGCTTAGTGGGACTATCATTTGTTTTTCAACAGGACAATGACCCAACACACCTCCAGAATGTGTAAGGGCTATTTTACGAAGGAGGAGAGTGATGGAGTGCTGCATCAGATGACCTGCCCTCTACGACCTCAACCAAATTGAGAGTCGGACCTTAGAGTGATGAAAAAGCAGCCAACAAGTGCTCAGCACATGTGGGAACTGTTGGAAAAGCATTCCAGGTGATGCTGGTTGAGGGAATGCCAAGAGTGTAGAAAGCTGTCATGAAGGCAAGGGGTGGCTATTTGAAGAATCTCAAATATAAAAAATAATTTAATTGTTTAAAACTTTTTGGGTTGGACTCCATTTGTGTTATTTCATAGTTTTGATGTTTTCACTATTATTCTGAAATGTAGATTATAGTATACAGTGGGGCAAAAAAGTATTTAGTCAGCCACCAATTGTGCAAGTTCTCCCACTTAAAAAGATGAGAGAGGCCTGTAATTTTCATCATAGGTACACTTCAACTATGACAGACAAAATGAGAAAAAAAAATCCAGAAAATCACATTGTAGGATTTTTTATGAATTTATTTGCAAATTCTAAAGAAAAACCCTTGAATGAGTAGGTGTGTCCAAACATTTGACTGGTACTGTATATATACAGTGGGGCAAAAAAGTTTAAACTGACGGATTTTGATCAGGATCTTTTGTTGTTATGTAATTTAGATTGACACACTGGTAGTCAAAAGTTTAGTATTTGGTCCCATATTCATAGCAGGCTTTGACTACATCAGGCTTGTGACTATAGCTGACACAAATCTGTCGTTCTGCCCCTGAACAAGGCAGTTAACCCACTGTTCCCCTGAACAAGGCAGTTAACCCACTGTTCCCCTGAACAAGGCAGTTAACCCACTGTTTCCCTGAACAAGGCAGTTAACCCACTGTTCCCCTGAACAAGGCAGTTAACCCACTGTTCCCCTGAACAAGGCAGTTAACCCACTGTTCCCCTGAACAAGGCAGTTAACCCACTGTTCCCCTGAACAAGGCAGTTAACCCACTGTTCCCCTGAACAAGGCAGTTAACCCACTGTTCCCCTGAACAAGGCAGTTAACCCACTGTTTCCCTGAACAAGGCAGTTAACCCACTGTTCCCCTGAACAAGGCAGTTAACCCACTGTTCCCCTGAACAAGGCAGTTAACCCACTGTTCCCCTGAACAAGGCAGTTAACCCACTGTTCCCCTGAACAAGGCAGTTAACCCACTGTTCCCCTGAACAAGGCAGTTAACCCACTGTTCCCCTGAACAAGGCAGTTAACCCACTGTTTCCCTGAACAAGGCAGTTAACCCACTGTTCCCCTGAACAAGGCAGTTAACCCACTGTTCCCCTGAACAAGGCAGTTAACCCACTGTTCCCCTGAACAAGGCAGTTAACCCACTGTTCCCCTGAACAAGGCAGTTAACCCACTGTTCCCCTGAACAAGGCAGTTAACCCACTGTTCCCCTGAACAAGGCAGTTAACCCACTGTTCCCCTGAACAAGGCAGTTAACCCACTGTTCCCCTGAACAAGGCAGTTAACTCACTGTTCCCCTGAACAAGGCAGTTAACTCACTGTTCCCCTGAACAAGGCAGTTAACCCACTGTTCCCCTGAACAAGGCAGTTAACCCACTGTTCCCCTGAACAAGGCAGTTAACCCACTGTTCCCCTGAACAAGGCAGTTAACCCACTGTTCCCCTGAACAAGGCAGTTAACCCACTGTTCCCCTGAACAAGGCAGTTAACCCACTGTTCCCCTGAACAAGGCAGTTAACCCACTGTTCCCCTGAACAAGGCAGTTAACCCACTGTTCCCCTGAACAAGGCAGTTAACTCACTGTTCCCCTGAACAAGGCAGTTAACCCACTGTTCCCCTGAACAAGGCAGTTAACCCACTGTTCCCCTGAACAAGGCAGTTAACCCACTGTTCCCCTGAACAAGGCAGTTAACCCACTGTTCCCCTGAACAAGGCAGTTAACCCACTGTTCCCCTGAACAAGGCAGTTAACCCACTGTTCCCCTGAACAAGGCAGTTAACCCACTGTTCCCCTGAACAAGGCAGTTAACCCACTGTTCCCCTGAACAAGGCAGTTTAACCCACTGTTCCCCTGAACAAGGCAGTTAACCCACTGTTCCCCTGAACAAGGCAGTTAACCCACTGTTCCCCTGAACAAGGCAGTTAACCCACTGTTCCCCTGAACAAGGCAGTTAACCCACTGTTCCCCTGAACAAGGCAGTTAACCCACTGTTCCCCTGAACAAGGCAGTTAACCCACTGTTCCCCTGAACAAGGCAGTTAACCCACTGTTCCCCTGAACAAGGCAGTTAACCCACTGTTCCCCTGAACAAGGCAGTTAACTCACTGTTCCCCTGAACAAGGCAGTTAACCCACTGTTCCCCTGAACAAGGCAGTTAACTCACTGTTCCCCTGAACAAGGCAGTTAACCCACTGTTCCCCTGAACAAGGCAGTTAACTCACTGTTCCCCTGAACAAGGCAGTTAACCCACTGTTCCCCTGAACAAGGCAGTTAACTCACTGTTCCCCTGAACAAGGCAGTTAACCCACTGTTCCCCTGAACAAGGCAGTTAACCCACTGTTCCCCTGAACAAGGCAGTTAACCCACTGTTCCCCTGAACAGGCAGTTAACCCACTGTTCCCCTGAACAAGGCAGTTAACCCACTGTTCCCCTGAACAAGGCAGTTAACCCACTGTTCCCCTGAACAAGGCAGTTAACTCACTGTTCCCCTGAACAAGGCAGTTAACCCACTGTTCCCCTGAACAAGGCAGTTAACTCACTGTTCCTAGGCCGTCATTGAATAAAGGTAAAAGACAATACAAATGTGTTGGATGCATTTGCTGTTTGTTTTGGATGTGGTTCAGAGCATTTTGTGCCCAATAGAAATGAATGATAAATGTGTCATTTCGGAGGCACTTTTATTGTAAATTAGAATATGTTTCTAAACACTACATTAATGTGGATGCTACAATGATTACGGATAATCCTGAAGGAACCGTGAAGTATGATGTGTGAGAAAGTTAGACGAACAAATATTATACCCCCAAGAAACGCTAACCTCTCACCATTACAATAATATTTTGGGGGAAGTAGGATATATGTGCATCTGTAACTTCTTCTCTCACCATTATTCACTATTATCCTATTGGTAGATGGGTAAAAAAAATAAGACATTGAATATCCCTTTGAGCATGGTGTAGTTATTAATTACACTTTGGATGTTGTATCAATACACCCAGTCACTACAAAAGATACAGACATCCTTCCTAACTCAGTTGCCGGAGAAGAAGGAAACCGCTCAGGGATTTCACCAGTTTAATGTTTATTGGCTGTGATAGGAGATAACTGAGGATGGATCGACAACATTGTAGTTACTCCGCAATACTAACATACATGACAGAGTGAAAAGAAGGAAGCCTGTACAGAATAACAATATTCCAAAACATGCATCCTGTTTGCAATAAGCCAATAAAGAAATAATGCAAAAATGTGGCAAAGAAATTCACTTTTTGTCTTGAATACAAAGCGTTACGTTTGGGGCAAATCCAACACAACATCACTTAGTCCTGCTCTTCATATTTTCAAGTATGGTTCTGGCTGCATCACGGTACAGGTATACCTGTCATCGACAAGGACTAGGGAGATTTTTTAGGGGGATAAAAATGAACAGAATACCGTTAAGCACAGTTAAAATTCCAACAGAAAAAAGCAGCTTCAGTCTGTTTTCTAAGAAGAGAGTGAATGTTCCTGAGTGGCTGAGATACAGTTTTGACTTAAATCATCTTGAATCTATGGCAAGACTTGAAAATGGCTGTATAGCAATGATCAACAACTTGACTTGACAGAGCTTGAAGAATTTTAAAAAGAATAATGGAAAAATATTGTACAATCCAGGTGTGGAAAGCTCTTACAGACTTACCCAGAAAGACTCACAGCTGTAATCTCACAGCTATAATCGCTGGGTGATTCCAACATGTATTAACTGAGGGAGTTTTAACTGAGGGAGTTGAACACTTATCTAATCAAGATATATTGGTGTTTTATTTTCCATAAATGTTTAGAAATATTTGTATTAGATTTATTTAAAAGGTGTATTTTGTGTAAATCTTGATTTAAAAAACACACTTAATACATTTTAATCCCACTTTGTAACAACAAATATGTATGTGGGAATGTTCAGGCAGATTCAAGATTTACACGATATCATAGGTTACAAAATTGCTGTTGTTTAGTAAGAAATTTCACTCCCAACAGTTCACAAAAATGTTGGCTAAGAGAGAGGCTGGACTGAGGGCTTGTAGGCCTGTTGTAAGGCAGGTCCTCACCAGACATCACCGGCAACAACGGGCACGGGCACTAGCAAAAAGTGCTCTTCACTGATGAGTCGCGGTTTTGTCTCACCAGGGGTGATGGTCGGATTCACCTTTATCATCGAAAGAATGAGCGTTACACCCGAGGCCTGTACTCTGGAGCGGGATCGATTTGGAGGTGGAGGGTCCGTCATGGTCTGGGGCGGTGTGTCACAGCATCATCAGACTGAGCTTGTTGTCATTGCAGGCAATCTCAACGCTGTGTGTTACAGGGAAGACTTCCAACTCCCTCATGTGGTACCCTTCCTGCAGGCTCATCCTGACATGACTCTCCAGCATGACAATGCCACCAGCCATACTGCTCGTTCCGTGTGTGATTTCCTGCAAGACATGAATGTCAGTGTTCTTTTTTACCTTTTGATTTGGACCCCCCCTTTGTTCAGGGACACATTATTCCATACCCGTTAGTCACATGTCTGTGGAACTTGTTCAGTTTATGTCTCAGTTGTTGAATCTTGTTATGTTCATACAAATATGTACACATGTTAAGCATGCTGAAAATAAACACAGTTGACAGTGAGAGGATGTTTCTGTTTTTTGCTGAGATTAGTAACAGAGGTAGCTACTTGAGCTATTGAGACAAAATTTAACATTTTAACACTAGCATCGCCAGGCCTCTGGACCATTTTAAACCATTTAATAAATCCATTTAATATACACCATCACAAAGAAATCCATGATTTTGTTTAGGCAGGTCTTAAAGAAAGAGGATTATGAAAAGAGTACATGTATAGATAGTTGACATTATATTTTCAAAAGAGTCATTTTCAAATGTCCAATTTATTCTTCAGTCTTTTTGTCTTTTGTAATAGTTGATTTAATGCTCTGTGTACAAAGTAGGTAGATTGATATCTAGGAACGTACTATGTATATGATTTGGTATCTTGGCTTGTCTGAGAACATTATATTGCTCACTTTACTTTTGTGATTAACTCTGCAATTTGTTTTTAATGGCATTGATAAAAAAACACAGTTGATTAGGTGTTCGGTTCCCTTGAGTTCCTTGAAGATTCGTATTAGTCGTACTGCTGC
This sequence comes from Salvelinus namaycush, assembly GCF_016432855.1. Lineage (NCBI taxonomy): Eukaryota > Metazoa > Chordata > Actinopteri > Salmoniformes > Salmonidae > Salvelinus > Salvelinus namaycush. The sequence continues at coordinate 564,903 of NC_052328.1, read as the reverse complement.
AGTATGTCCTCTCTCTATAAGCACCTTCCCTGTCAAAGATTGTGAATCCATTATAAAGTACACCTTGTTAAGATGCTCTGCTAGTACGGACACAGGACAGTTCATACAACTCAAGTAAACTGCTATAGTGTGTCCTCTCTCTATATGCCCCTTCTGTGTAATGGGTTTAAGACGAAACCTGAAATAGAACCCCAGGGAACTATATAGTGATTACTATATAGGGAATAGGGTGCCATTCAGGATGCGGACCATGATCCCTTAACAAACTTTCATACAGGAGCTCCTGAGTTTCCCCTGCATGGTCAGCTGAGCTCTGTCCTTATATGAATCCCGTGTTAATGATTGATTAGACCTGCAGGCCGGGCCTCACCACTACAAGTTCTCTCTCCACCCTGCCTTGCACCAATCCCCTAAAGGAGGCTGATTAGTCTGCCTTGGTAGCTGTATGAGTTGTAAAAGAGCCAAGAGTTGATGAATGAGTCATTAAAAGTGGTCCATCCTAAAAAGGAAGGGAGGCGTGCGATTCCCCTGCTGCAAAATGAGTCACTGACAAACGAGAGAGGTTCATTTTCAGCCCTAATTGGACATTTTGTGAATATTTCAAGAGGCAGTAGCTAGTTGCTTACCAACCTCTCCAGATTGAACAAAATGGCCCTTTGCCAAATGATTATTCCCATGGCCTTTCAGGCGCTCAGGGACAGAAACAGGTAATGCAGTCTGATGAAGGTTATTGACTTTACCTACTACACTAGCAAAGGAAAATATTATTGTTTAATAATATAAAAAACGAAATATATGAAAATGTCAAAAATGTCAACCAATTATATGGTTTGATAAAGATTTATACCGGTATAATCCATGTGGCTGTGCTGCACGTTAATACACATATTAATATGTACTGCATCACGCTATGCATCTATTGATGGTTTCACTGGCTCTGCACTGTTACCTTGACTCCCATTGACTCTGATTGACTAAGGTGATTCAAAGAAAGTGATACATCTGCGTATTCCTCCAAAGCTCAGTTGTCCTGAGTCTGCACAACTCTGCCAGGATCTAGGATCAAGGGAGACACTCAAGTTTTGAAATACTATATCTCTTGACACATTGATGAAATTAATCATGGCCTCTAAACCTACAAAACAATGTATACGAAACGCTTCAGTCTGGTTTTAGACCCCATCATAGCACTGAGACTGCACTTGTGAAGGTGGTAAATTACCTTTTAATGGCATCAGACCAAGGCTCTGCATCTGTCCTCGTGCTCCTAAACCTTAGTGCTGCTCTTGATACCATCAATCACCACATTCTTTTGGAGAGATTGGAAACCCAAATTGGTCTACACGGACAAGTTCTGACAAGTTCTGGTCGGAAAGATATCAGTTTGTCTCTGTGGATGGTTTGTCCTCTGACAAATCAACTGTAAATTTCGGTGTTCCTCAAGGTTCCGTTTTAGGACCACTATTGTTATCACTATATATTTTATCTATTGGTGATGTCATTCTGAAACATAACGTTAACTTTCACTGCTATGCGGATGACACACAGCTGTACATTTCAATGAAACATGGTGAAGACCCAAAATTGCTGACGTGATCTTCCTGTCCGGATTGGCGCCCCCCCTTGGGTTGTGCCGTGGCAGAGATCTTTGTGGGCTATACTCGGCCTTGTCTCAGGATGATAAGTTGGTGGTTGAAGATATCCCTCTAGTGATGTGGGGACTGTGCTTTGGCAAAGTGGGTGGGGTTATATCCTGCCTGTTTGGCCCTGTCCGGGGGTATCGTCGGACGGGGCCACAGTGTATCCCGACCCCTCCTGTCTCAGCCTCAAGTATTTATGCTGCAGTAGTTTGTGCGGGGGCTAGGGTCAGTCTGTTATATCTGGAGTATTTCCCCCGTCTTATTTTCATTTTCATTACAGTACAACGGTTTGATTTGTTTGATCTTAGCTAGCTACATAGCCGTCTTTGTATCAAAGATAATTGTGTAGTTATTGAGGTTCGCTAGCCAGCTATTTTCGTCGTAACGTAACGTAGTCAACACTGCTAGCTAGCCAGCTAGCCACCGAATAGCAGCACTGTAGAAACGATTGCATTACAACGGAACGACTTGATTAGTGTAGTGTTAGCTAGCTACACAGTTGTCTTTGCTATCTTTGATTTGTTTGATCTTAGCTAGCTACTTAGCTAGCTACATAGCCGTCTTTGTATCAAAGATAATTGTGTAGTTATTGAGGTTCGCTAGCCAGCTATTTTCGTCCTAACGTAACGTAACATTCACTTCCGCATTCAACAACCCGGTCGCATTCCGCTTCGCTCCACAGGTAGTATCACATTTCACTTCATTTCATTACAGTACAACGGTTTGATTTGTTTGATCTTAGCTAGCTACATAGCCGTCTTTGTATCAAAGATAATTGTGTAGTTTAGAGCGATTTTCTAGGTTAGCTAGCCAGCTATTTTCGTCCTTTTAACGTAACGCAACGTAATCAACACTGCTAGCTAGCCAGCTAGCCACCGAATAGCAGCACTGTAGAATCTATTACATTCAACGGAACAACGGAACGACTTGATTAGTGTAGTGTTAGCTAGCTACACAGTTGTCTTTGCTGTCCTTGTATCTAAGATAACTGTGGAGTCTAGAGTAATTTTCGGTTAGCTAGCCAGCTATTTTCGTCCGCCGCGCTGCCGTTCCCCTACCTAGTCAATACTGCTAGTCAACACTGCTAACACTGCTAACACTGCTAGCTAGCCAACTTCTACCGAATAGCAGCACTGTAGAAACTATTACATTACAACGGAACAATTTGATTAGTGTAGTGTTAGCTGGCTAGTGTTAGCTAGCTACATAGTTGTCTTTGCTGTCCTTGTATCTAGGACAATTGTGTAGTTAGACTAATTATCTGGCCAGCTACCGAGGTTACCTAGCCAGCTATCGAGGTTACCTAGCCAGCTACACTTTCAAACAAAGTCAACAATGCAGCCACTGCTAGCCAGCCTACTTCAGCAGTACTGTATCATTTTAATCATTTTAGTCAATAAGATTTTTGCAACGTAAGCTTAACTTTCTGAACATTCGAGACGTGTAGTCCACTTGTCATTCCAATCTCCTTTGCATTAGCGTAGCCTCTTCTGTAGCCTGTCAACTATGTGTCTGTCTATCCCTGTTCTCTCCTCTCTGCACAGACCATACAAACGCTTCACACCGCGTGGCCGCGGCCACCCTAACCTGGTGGTCCCAGCCCGCACGACCCACGTGGAGTTCCAGGTCTCCGGTAGCCTCTGGAACTGCCGATCTGCGGCCAACAAGGCAGAGTTCATCTCAGCCTATGCTTCCCTCCAGTCCCTCGACTTCTTGGCACTGACGGAAACATGGATCACCACAGATAACACTGCTACTCCTACTGCTCTCTCTTCGTCTGCCCACGTGTTCTCGCACACCCCGAGAGCTTCTGGTCAGCGGGGTGGTGGCACCGGGATCCTCATCTCTCCCAAGTGGTCATTCTCTCTTTCTCCCCTTACCCATCTGTCTATCGCCTCCTTTGAATTCCATGCTGTCACAGTTACCAGCCCTTTCAAGCTTAACATCCTTATCATTTATCGCCCTCCAGGTTCCCTCGGAGAGTTCATCAATGAGCTTGATGCCTTGATAAGCTCCTTTCCTGAGGACGGCTCACCTCTCACAGTTCTGGGTGACTTTAACCTCCCCACGTCTACCTTTGACTCATTCCTCTCTGCCTCCTTCTTTCCACTCCTCTCCTCTTTTGACCTCACCCTCTCACCTTCCCCCCCTACTCACAAGGCAGGCAATACGCTTGACCTCATCTTTACTAGATGCTGTTCTTCCACTAACCTCATTGCAACTCCCCTCCAAGTCTCCGACTACTACCTTGTATCCTTTTCCCTCTCGCTCTCATCCAACACTTCCCACACTGCCCCTACTCGGATGGTATCGCGCCGTCCCAACCTTCGCTCTCTCTCCCCCGCTACTCTCTCCTCTTCCATCCTATCATCTCTTCCCTCTGCTCAAACCTTCTCCAACCTATCTCCTGATTCTGCCTCCTCAACCCTCCTCTCCTCCCTTTCTGCATCCTTTGACTCTCTATGTCCCCTATCCTCCAGGCCGGCTCGGTCCTCCCCTCCCGCTCCGTGGCTCGACGACTCATTGCGAGCTCACAGAACAGGGCTCCGGGCAGCCGAGCGGAAATGGAGGAAAACTCGCCTCCCTGCGGACCTGGCATCCTTTCACTCCCTCCTCTCTACATTTTCCTCTTCTGTCTCTGCTGCTAAAGCCACTTTCTACCACTCTAAATTCCAAGCATCTGCCTCTAACCCTAGGAAGCTCTTTGCCACTTTCTCCTCCCTCCTGAATCCTCCTCCCCCCCCCCCCCCCACCCCCCCCCTCCCTCTCTGCAGATGACTTCGTCAACCATTTTGAAAAGAAGGTCGACGACATCCGATCCTCGTTTGCTAAGTCAAACGACACCGCTGGTTCTGCTCACACTGCCCTACCCTGTGCTCTGACCTCTTTCTCCCCTCTCTCTCCAGATGAAATCTCGCGTCTTGTGACGGCCGGCCGCCCAACAACCTGCCCGCTTGACCCTATCCCCTCTCTTCTCCAGACCATTTCCGGAGACCTTCTCCCTTACCTCACCTCGCTCATCAACTCATCCTTGACCGCTGGCTACGTCCCTTCCGTCTTCAAGAGAGCGAGAGTTGCACCCCTTCTGAAAAAACCTACACTCGATCCCTCCGATGTCAACAACTACAGACCAGTATCCCTTCTTTCTTTTCTCTCCAAAACTCTTGAACGTGCCGTCCTTGGCCAGCTCTCCTGCTATCTCTCTCAGAATGACCTTCTTGATCCAAATCAGTCAGGTTTCAAGACTAGTCATTCAACTGAGACTGCTCTTCTCTGTATCACGGAGGCGCTCCGCACTGCTAAAGCTAACTCTCTCTTCTCTGCTCTCATCCTTCTAGACCTATCGGCTGCCTTCGATACTGTGAACCATCAGATCCTCCTCTCCACCCTCTCCGAGTTGGGCATCTCCGGCGCGGCCCACGCTTGGATTGCGTCCTACCTGACAGGTCGCTCCTACCAGGTGGCGTGGCGAGAATCTGTCTCCTCACCACGCGCTCTCACCACTGGTGTCCCCCAGGGCTCTGTTCTAGGCCCTCTCCTATTCTCGCTATACACCAAGTCACTTGGCTCTGTCATAACCTCACATGGTCTCTCCTATCATTGCTATGCAGACGACACACAATTAATCTTCTCCTTTCCCCCTTCTGATGACCAGGTGGCGAATCGCATCTCTGCATGTCTGGCAGACATATCAGTGTGGATGACGGATCACCACCTCAAGCTGAACCTCGGCAAGACGGAGCTGCTCTTCCTCCCGGGGAAGGACTGCCCGTTCCATGATCTCGCCATCACGGTTGACAACTCCATTGTGTCCTCCTCCCAGAGCGCTAAGAACCTTGGCGTGATCCTGGACAACACCCTGTCGTTCTCAACTAACATCAAGGCGGTGGCCCGTTCCTGTAGGTTCATGCTCTACAACATCCGCAGAGTACGACCCTGCCTCACACAGGAAGCGGCGCAGGTCCTAATCCAGGCACTTGTCATCTCCCGTCTGGACTACTGCAACTCGCTGTTGGCTGGGCTCCCTGCCTGTGCCATTAAACCCCTACAACTCATCCAGAACGCCGCAGCCCGTCTGGTGTTCAACCTTCCCAAGTTCTCTCACGTCACCCCGCTCCTCCGCTCTCTCCACTGGCTTCCAGTTGAAGCTCGCATCCGCTACAAGACCATGGTGCTTGCCTACGGAGCTGTGAGGGGAACGGCACCTCAGTACCTTCAGGCTCTGATCAGGCCCTACACCCAAACAAGGGCACTGCGTTCATCCACCTCTGGCCTGCTCGCCTCCCTACCACTGAGGAAGTACAGTTCCCGCTCAGCCCAGTCAAAACTGTTCGCTGCTCTGGCACCCCAATGGTGGAACAAACTCCCTCACGACGCCAGGACAGCGGAGTCAATCACCACCTTCCGGAGACACCTGAAACCCCACCTCTTTAAGGAATACCTAGGATAGGATAAAGCAATCCTTCTGACCCCCCCCCCCCCCCCCCCCCTTAAAAGATTTAGATGCACTATTGTAAAGTGGCTGTTCCACTGGATGTCATAAGGTGAATGCACCAATTTGTAAGTCGCTCTGGATAAGAGCGTCTGCTAAATGACTTAAATGTAAAAAAAAAAAAAAAAATGTTATCCAGTGTCCTGTGTGAATTTAAGTATGCTCTCTCTAATTCTCTCTCTTTCTTTCTTTCATTCTTTCTCTCTCTCTCTCGGAGGACCTGAGCCCAAGCACCATGCCTCAGGACTACCTGGCATGATGACTCCTTGCTGTCCCCAGTCCACCTGGCCGAGCTGCTGCTCCAGTTTCAACTGTTCTGCCTGCGGCTATGGAACCCTGCCCTGTTCACCGGACGTGCTACCTGTCCCAGAGCTGCTGTTTTCAACTCTCTAGAGACAGCAGGAGCAGTAGAGATACTCTTAATGATCGGCTATGAAAAGCCAACTGACATTTACTCGTGAGGAGCTGACCTTTTGCATCCTCGACAACCACTGTGATAATTATTAATTGACCATGCTGGTCATCTATGAACATTTGAACATCTTGGCCATGTTCTGTTATAATCTCCACCTGGCACAGCCAGAAGAGGACTGGCCACCTCTCATAGCCTGGTTCCTCTCTAGGTTTCTTCCTAGGTTCTGGCCTTTCTAGGGAGTTTTTCCAAGCCATCTTGCTTCTACACCTGCATTGCTTGCTGTTTGGGGTTTTAGACTGTGTTTCTGTACAGCATTTTGTGACATCAGCTGACGTAAGAAGGGCTTTATAAACACATGATTGATTGATTAGAAGCCATTCTCCAAAACCACCTCCACACTCCCTTTTCCTATACCTACCTAGTCATTCCAAGAGGCTTAATCCACAAGAAGCTCCAGCCCCAGTCCCCAAACGACCACCAGCTCCAGTCCCCACACTACCACCAGCCCCAGTCCCCTCACAACAACCAGCTCCAGTCCCCACACTACCACCAGCCCCAGTCCCCTCACAACAACCAGCTCGTCCCCACACTACCACCATCCCCAGTCCCCACACTACCACCATCCCCAGTCCCCACACTACAACCAGCCCCAGTCCCCACACTACCACCAGCTCTAGTCCCCACACTACCACCAGCTCTAGTCCCCACACTACCACCAGCTCCAGTCCCCTCACTACCACCAGCTCCAGTCCCCTCACTACAACCAGCCCCAGTCCCCACACTACCACCAGCTCCAGTCCCCACACTACAACCAGCACCAGTCCCCACACTACAACCAGCTCCAGTCCCCACACTACAACCAGCTCCAGTCCCCACACTACCACCAGCTCCAGTCCCCTCACTACAACCAGCCCCAGTCCCCACACTACCACCAGCTCCAGTCCCCACACTACAACCAGCCCCAGTCCCCACACTACAACCAGCCCCAGTCCCCACACTACAACCAGCCCCAGTCCCCTCACAACAACCAGCTCCAGTCCCCACACTACCACCAGCTCCAGTCCCCTCACTACAACCAGCTCCAGTCCCCACACTACCACCAGCTCCAGTCCCCTCACTACAACCAGCCCCAGTCCCCTCACAACAACCAGCTCCAGTCCCCTCACTACCACCAGAACCAGTCCCCACACTACAACCAGCCCCAGTCCCCACATTACCACCAGCCCCAGTCCCCTCACAACAACCAGCTCCAGTCCCCACACTACAACCAGCCCCAGTCCCCTCACTACCACCAGAACCAGTCCCCACACTACAACCAGCCCCAGTCCCCACACTACCACCAGCCCCAGTCCCCACACTACCACCAGCTCCAGTCCCCTCACTACAACCAGCTCCAGTCCCCACACTACAACCAGCTCCAGTCCCCACACTACCACCAGCTCCAGTCCCCTCACTACAACCAGCCCCAGTCCCCACACTACCACCAGCTCCAGTCCCCACACTACCACCAGCTCCAGTCCCCACACTACCACCAGCCCCAGTCCCCACACTACAACCAGCCCCAGTCCCCACACTACAACCAGCCCCAGTCCCCTCACAACAACCAGCTCCAGTCCCCACACTACCACCAGCTCCAGTCCCCTCACTACAACCAGCTCCAGTCCCCACACTACCACCAGCTCCAGTCCCCTCACTACAACCAGCCCCAGTCCCCTCACAACAACCAGCTCCAGTCCCCTCACTACCACCAGAACCAGTCCCCACACTACAACCAGCCCCAGTCCCCACATTACCACCAGCCCCAGTCCCCTCACAACAACCAGCTCCAGTCCCCACACTACAACCAGCCCCAGTCCCCTCACTACCACCAGAACCAGTCCCCACACTACAACCAGCCCCAGTCCCCACACTACAACCAGCCCCAGTCCCCACACTACCACCAGCCCCAGTCCCCTCACTACAACCAGCCCCAGTCCCCACACTACCACCAGCCCCAGTCCCCTCACAACAACCAGCTCCAGTCCCCACACTACCACCAGCCCCAGTCCCCACACTACCACCAGCCCCAGTCCCCACACTACAACCAGCTCCAGTCCCCACACTACCACCAGCTCCAGTCCCCTCACTACAACCAGCCCCAGTCCCCTCACTACCACCAGCTCCAGTCCCCTCACTACCACCAGTTCCAGCCCCAGTCCCCACACTACCACCAGTTCCAGTCCCCACACTACCACTGCACTGCTGCACATGTGTCATTACTGAGTTGGTGGCAATATCATTAGCTCAAAGATACTGTCTTCAAATATGTAATAGATCAATCTTCTTAAAGGGCTGACAGCAGCAGGAGAGAGAGCATCATATCCACACACACACACACACACACACTAATGACTGAAAACAAGAGCATTTACATCACCTGGTGCGTGCTGCCCTGCGGCCGTCACCATCCGTGTGATGTAATACTGTAGAGATGAACGTGACTTCAGGTGAATGAAAGGAACAGAAGTCCATTAGAAACACCGACTGCGTTCCAAATGGCACTCTAATCCCTATCGGGTCCTGGTCAAAAGTAGTGCACTATGTAGGTAATAGGGTGCCACTGGAGACTGTAACATCTGCTCTCATTGTGAGAGAGTTAATAAAAAGATAAATACAGCTAACAGAGAGGTGATTTATAGAACAGTTATGTTCAGGAGACATGACAACATCAACAACTGTTCATCAAATATAAACAACCCATTTTAAAAACATCATGTCAGCCATTGTAAACTCTAATGATATTGGGGTTAGTTGTTTTGAAAATGTTGTTGTTTGGAATGTTTGACTGGTATTAAACACCAACAAGATGAATGTTTGACTGGTATTAAACACCAGCAAGATGAATGTTTGACTGGTATTAAACACCAACAAGATGAATGTTTGACTGGTATTAAACACCAACAAGATGAATGTTTGACTGGTATTAAACACCAGCAAGATGAATGTTTGACTGGTATTAAACACCAACAAGCTGAATGTTTGACTGGTATGAAACACCAGCAAGATGAATGTTTGACTGGTATTAAACACCAACAAGATGAATGTTTGACTGGTATTAAACACCAACAAGATGAATGTTTGACTGGTATTAAACACCAACAAGATGAATGTTTGACTGGTATTAAACACCAACAAGATGAATGTTTGACTGGTATTAAACACCAACAAGATGAATGTTTGACTGGTATTAAACACCAACAAGATGAATGTTTGACTGGTATAAAACACCAACAAGCTGAATGTTTGACTGGTATTAAACACCAACAAGATGAATGTTTGACTGGTATGAAACACCAACAAGATGAATGTTTGACTGGTATGAAACACCAACAAGATGAATGTTTGACTGGTATGAAACACCAACAAGATGAATGTTTGACTGGTATGAAACACCAACAAGATGAATGTTTGTGTTACGCACGCCTCTGAGAAGAGGGAACGCAACACCCTGCTACAACTCAACTCCCCGTGAAGTGAAAAGAGGTATGGACCGTAGGTGCGAGAAAGGACGACAAAGGCAGAATTTACCGTTTACTAGGATTTATTTCCTACACGGTAATATGGGGAAAAGGGGCTGGACGGAACCAAAGGAAAGAAAGTAAATATCAAAGCTCCCCCTCTCCTATCTAACCACTTAACTTACCTAACTTAGCACCACCTGGTGCTCTAACCAAAATACAGGGGGTGGTCCGCCCAGGTCTTACCTAGTGTGCCTAGACAGTGAATATACTACGGGTATATGTATACCCTCGGGCCTCTTGCCTAAGCACTCCCTAAGTGCCTTCCCCTTCCCCCCTGGGAACAAATGAAACAGAATAATTATTAACAATTTCACAAACACTTTACAACAAAACTGAGTAAACTAACTCAGGCCACTAAAGAAGCTTTGACAAAGCAACAAACACAGAACATATCAAAGCTGCTACCAACAACAACTAACACATTACATACCACACTTTCTGTTAAACAACCAACACTATATCACAATCTAATTCTCCAGCAAAAAAAAATCTCTCTCTCTCTAATCTTTCTCATGATCTTCCTTCTTCTGAACAGAACACTGGCTTTTATATCTTCTGGTGGCAATGGTGATTAGAGTCAGCTGCTTCTTGACGAGGGGGCGGAGTCAGCTCCAATCATCAATTAGCCTGGGATCGACCAATCAGCTGGTTGGGGAGGCTTCCAGGAAGCCATCTCCTGAAACACACACACTCAAATACAACACAGAAACTGGGGAACGTAACAGTTTGACTGGTATAAAACACCAACAAGCTGAATGTTTGACTGGTATTAAACACCAACAAGCTGAATGTTTGACTGGTATGAAACACCAACAAGATGAATGTTTGACTGGTATTAAACACCAGCAAGATGAATGTTTGACTGGTATTAAACACCAACAAGATGAATGTTTGACTGGTATTAAACACCAACAAGATGAATGTTTGACTGGTATTAAACACCAACAAGATGAATGTTTGGTATGAAACACCAACAAGATGAATGTTTGACTGGTATTAAACACCAACAAGATGAATGTTTGACTGGTATAAAACACCAACAAGATGAATGTTTGACTGGTATAAAACACCAACAAGCTGAATGTTTGACTGGTATTAAACACCAACAAGGTGAATGTTTGACTGGTATTAAACACCAACAAGGTGAATGTTTGACTGGTATTAAACACCAATAAGATGAATGTTTGACTGGTATTAAACACCAACAAGATGAATGTTTGACTGGTATTAAACACCAACAAGATGAATGTTTGACTGGTATAAAACACCAACAAGCTGAATGTTTGACTGGTATTAAACACCAACAAGCTGAATGTTTGACTGGTATTAAACACCAACAAGCTGAATGTTTGACTGGTATTAAACACCAACAAGATGAATGTTTGACTGGTATTAAACACCAACAAGATGAATGTTTGACTGGTATTAAACACCAACAAGATGAATGTTTGACTGGTATTAAACACCAACAAGATGAATGTTTGACTGGTATTAAACACCAACAAGATGAATGTTTGACTGGTATTAAACACCAACAAGATGAATGTTTGGTATTAAACACCAACAAGATGAATGTTTGACTGGTATTAAACACCAACAAGATGAATGTTTGGTATTAAACACCAACAAGATGAATGTTTGACTGGTATTAAACACCAACAAGATGAATGTTTGGTATTAAACACCAACAAGATGAATGTTTGACTGGTATTAAACACCAACAAGATGAATGTTTGGTATTAAACACCAACAAGCTGAATGTTTGACTGGTATTAAACACCAACAAGATGAATGTTTGGTATGAAACACCAACAAGCTGAATGTTTGACTGGTATTAAACACCAACAAGATGAATGTTTGACTGGTATTAAACACCAACAAGATGAATGTTTGACTGGTATTAAACACCAACAAGCTGAATGTTTGACTGGTATTAAACACCAACAAGCTGAATGTTGGACTGGTATTAAACACCAACAAGATGAATGTTTGACTGGTATTAAACACCAACAAGCTGAATGTTTGACTGGTATTAAACACCAACAAGGTGAATGTTGGACTGGTATTAAACACCAACAAGATGAATGTTTGGTATGAAACACCAACAAGATGAATGTTTGACTGATATTAAACACCAACAAGCTGAATGTTTGACTGGTATTAAACACCAACAAGATGAATGTTTGACTGGTATTAAACACCAACAAGATGAATGTTTGACTGGTATTAAACACCAACAAGATGAATGTTTGACTGGTATTAAACACCAACAAGATGAATGTTTGACTGGTATTAAACACCAACAAGATGAATGTTTGACTGGTATTAAACACCAACAAGGTGAATGTTGGACTGGTATTAAACACCAACAAGGTGAATGTTGGACTGGTATTAAACACCAACAAGATGAATGTTTGGTATGAAACACCAACAAGATGAATGTTTGACTGATATTAAACACCAACAAGCTGAATGTTTGACTGATATTAAATACCAACAAGATGAATGTTTGACTGATATTAAACACCAACAAGATGAATGTTTGACTGGTATTAAACACCAACAAGATGAATGTTTGACTGGTATGAAACACCAACAAGATGAATGTTTGACTGGTATGAAACACCAACAAGATGAATGTTTGACTGGTATAAAACACCAACAAGATGAATGTTTGACTGGTATTAAACACCAACAAGATGAATGTTTGGTATTAAACACCAACAAGATGAATGTTTGACTGGTATTAAACACGAACAAGCTGAATGTTTGACTGGTATTAAACACCAACAAGATGAATGTTTGACTGGTATTAAACACCAACAAGGTGAATGTTTGACTGGTATTAAACACCAACAAGATGAATGTTTGACTGGTATTAAACACCAACAAGATGAATGTTTGACTGGTATTAAACACCAACAAGCTGAATGTTTGACTGGTATTAAACACCAACAAGATGAATGTTTGGTATGAAACACCAACAAGATTAATGTTTGACTGGTATTAAACACCAACAAGATGAATGTTTGACTGGTATTAAACACCAACAAGCTGAATGTTTGACTGGTATTAAACACCAACAAGATGAATGTTTGACTGGTATTAAACACCAACAAGATGAATGTTTGACTGGTATTAAACACCAACAAGATGAATGTTTGACTGGTATTAAACACCAACAAGATGAATGTTTGACTGGTATTAAACACCAACAAGATGAATGTTTGACTGGTATTAAACACCAACAAGCTGAATGTTTGACTGGTATTAAACACCAACAAGATGAATGTTTGACTGGTATTAAACACCAACAAGCTGAATGTTTGACTGGTATGAAACACCAACAAGATGAATGTTTGACTGGTATTAAACACCAACAAGATGAATGTTTGACTGGTATTAAACACCAACAAGCTGAATGTTTGGTATTAAACACCAACAAGCTGAATGTTTGACTGGTATTAAACACCAACAAGCTGAATGTTTGACTGGTATTAAACACCAACAAGCTGAATGTTTGACTGGTATTAAACACCAACAAGATGAATGTTTGACTGGTATGAAACACCAACAAGCTGAATGTTTGACTGGTATTGCTAAAGATCCGCCCCTTTTTTTACATTTTCGACTAAAATGACATATCCAAATCTAACTGCCTGTAGCTCAGGACCTGAAGCAAGGATATGCTGATTCCTGATACCATTTGAAAGGAAACACTTTGAAGTTTTGGAAATGTGAAATGAATGTAGGAGAATATAACACATTATATTTGGTAAAAGATAATACAATGAAAAAAACAAATGTTTTGTATTTATTTTGTACCATCTTTGAAATGCAAGAGAAAGGCCATAATGTATTATTCCAGCCCATGCGCAATTTAGATTTTGGCCACTAGATGGCAGCAGTGTATGTGCAAAGTTTTAGACTGATCCAATGAACCGTTGCATATCTGTTCAAAATGTTGTATCAAGACTGCCCAAATGTGCCTAATTGGTTTATTAATAGATTTTCAAGTTCATAATTGTGCACTCTCCTCAAACAATAGCATGGTATTATTTCACTGTAATAGCTACTGTAAATTGGACAGTGCAGTTAGATTAACAAGAATTTAAGCTTTCTTCCCATATCAGATATGTCTGTCCTGGAAAATGTTCATGTTACTTACAACCTCATGCTAATCACATTAGCCTACGTTAGCTGAACCGTCCCGTGGGCGGGGGTGCTGGGGGGGGGGGGGGGGGGGGGCTGCGATCCTGTAGAGGTTAAACACCAACAAACTGAAGTAAATATCTTATTTTTCAGTATTTTATGCTTCATAGACATAAGTCAAAAAGAGCAAATTGTCTCCAGAAATTGTCCCAGCACATATCCCTGTGATTCAGTTCCTCAAATGCTAGGCGCGTGTTGACTTGAAAATGTACGTCGTTTCACTTCCTTGAAAAGAGCTGCACAAAAAGCAGAACAACAACCAGGGAAGGACTCTGCCACATCACTTAGTGCAGTAAATGAACGATGCCCTGTCAGCTAGAATAATAAAACTAGTCGACTGGACGAAGCGTCTTCATTTTAGGGAACATTAAGCTCACAACTCTTCTATTTATCTTGGCGAGACGGGAGTTAATAAACCACTGTATTTTCTGCTCGTTTCAACGCTGTTGAGACTCTTTGCCAAGTTCTGATCACCAACATATTACTCAAAGGGGCTATGAAGGACGCAGGTCTTTAAATATGTTAAAACTAGTCGAAAACAGAATACTTTAGTAATCCTGAACATACTGTAGGTTTATGCTTTGAATTGACCCCTGACACATTCTAGACACGACCTTAGAATGTGTAGTATTTCAAATAAACTAAAAAAAGTATTATTTGTTATTTAATGACATGTCTCAGGAGATTCAGTTAGATGTTTGTTTGTAATGATAATGACTACAGAACAGACCGTTAACCATCACTTGACCAAGGAGCTTGACACGCCACGACTAATGGAATACGCAAAGTCTAACATCCGTCCCAAATGGCACCTTATTCACTATATAGTGCACTACTTGTGAACAAAGCTCTGGTCTAAAGTAGTGCACTAGAGGATAGTGTGACATTTAAGATGCAAGCTAGGTGGAGTGGATGTCACTATATTAAGACTAATCGAACAAAAATCGGTTTCCATGACAATCCATTACACAGCTCACAGACAAGACAAATACCAGTGTCAGCCTGCTATGCACATGATCTACTTACTGTATGCCTATTAGAAGACCGTATCAAAACGCTATGGGACACTGGCCAACCAAAATTAATCACGCTCCTAATTACCTCAGTAGAAGCCCAGCACACCCTGCCTTCCTGTTCTGAGCCTCTGCCCAGAGAATGAGAGGGTATTTATCAGGCTGACGGAGGACCCTTATGTAGAAAGGCCAACAGCCAGCCCAGGCATCATCATCACTTATACCCGTTCATCAATCACACCTGCACTCTCTGCCAGGTGTGTGAAGCTTCTACAATGACCAATGGAACTGTGACAGAAGGCCACAACACACAAGATTGGGGGGAGGTTGTGGATGAGTCTCAAATGGCACCCTATTCTTTTTGCGCACTATGTTTGACCAGGATCCATAGGGCTTTGATCTAAAGTAGTGCACTATACATAGGGGATAGGGTGCCAATTGGGATACAGCCATACATAATCATTATCATCACTTCTACATCATCATTAATAACACCTGAACAATGACCACCGCATATTCACCCTGCTCCCTGCCAGGCAGAGTGAAGTTACTATGACTACTGCATATTCACCCTGCTCCCTGCCAGGCAGAGTGAAGTTACTATGACTACTGCATATTCACCCTGCTCCCTGCCAGGCAGTGAAGTTACTATGACTAATGCATATTCACCATGCTCCCTGCCAGGCAGAGTGAAGTTACTATGACTACTGCATATTCACCCTGCTCCCTGCCAGGCAGAGTGAAGTTACTATGACTACTGCATATTCACCCTGCTCCCTGCCAGGCAGTGAAGTTACTATGACTAATGCATATTCACCATGCTCCCTGCCAGGCAGAGTGAAGTTACTATGACTACTGCATATTCACCCTGCTCCCTGCCAGGCAGAGTGAAGTTACTATGACTACTGCATATTCACCCTGCTCCCTGCCAGGCAGAGTGAAGTTACTATGACTACTGCATATTCACCCTGCTTCCTGCCAGGCAGAGTGAAGTTACTATGACTACTGCATATTCACCCTGCTCCCTGCCAGGCAGAGTGAAGTTACTATGACTACTGCATATTCACCCTGCTCCCTGCCAGGCAGAGTGAAGTTACTATGACTACTGCATATTCACCCTGCTCCCTGCCAGGCAGAGTGAAGTTACTATGACTACTGCATATTCACCCTGCTCCCTGCCAGGCAGAGTGAAGTTACTATGACTACTGCATATTCACCCTGCTTCCTGCCAGGCAGAGTGAAGTTAATATGACTACTGCATATTCACCCTGCTCCCTGCCAGGCAGAGTGAAGTTACTATGACCACTGCATATTCACCCTGCTTCCTGCCAGGCAGAGTGAAGTTAATATGACTACTGCATATTCACCCTGCTCCCTGCCAGGCAGAGTGAAGTTACTATGACTACTGCATATTCACCATGCTCCCTGCTAGGCAGAGTGAAGTTACTATGACTACTGCATATTCACCCTGCTCCCTGCCAGGCAGAGTGAAGTTACTATGACTACTGCATATTCACCCTGCTCTCTGCCAGGCAGAGTGAAGTTACTATGACTACTGCATATTCACTCTGCTCCCTGCCAGGCAGAGTGAAGTTACTATGACTACTGCTTATTCACCCTGCTCCCTGCCAGGCAGAGTGAAGTTACTATGACTACTGTATATTCACCCTGCTCCCTGCCAGGCAGAGTGAAGTTACTATGACTACTGCTTATTCACCCTGCTCCCTGCCAGGCAGAGTGAAGTTACTATGACTACTGCATATTCACCCTGCTCCCTGCCAGGCAGAGTGAAGTTACTATGACTACTGAATATTCACCATGCTCCCTGCCAGGCAGTGACGTTACTATGACTACTGCATATTCACCCTGCTCCCTGCCAGGCAGAGTGAAGTTACTATGACTACTGCATATTCACCCTGCTCCCTGCCAGGCAGAGTGAAGTTACTATGACTACTGCATATTCACCCTGCTCCCTGCCAGGCAGAGTGAAGTTACTATGACTACTGCATATTCACCCTGCTCCCTGCCAGGCAGAGTGAAGTTACTATGACTACTGCACCACAGGTATCATATGGGTATTGTAGGCAATGTCAGTTGCGATACCTTATCCAGCCCAAGACCAACAATTTAAAATATGATGTCACAGCCTCAGGAGGCAGGAGAGAAGAGAGAGGCAGGAGAGAGAGGCAGGAGAGAAGAGAGAGGCAGGAGAGAAGAGAGAGGCAGGAGAGAAGAGAGAGGCAGGAGAGAAGAGAGAGGCAGGAGAGAAGAGAGAGGAAGGAGAGAAGAGAGAGGAAGGAGAGAATCTTTCTCTTCCAGACCTCTTCCTTAAACAACCCCAAGGGAAAGTCAACCTCCCAGCACAGAGTACTACTCCCTCATTGAAATAAAGTCCACCACAACAACACCCCCTCAACCAGACCCGGAGAGCTGGAGGGGGAGAGAGACATGTCTGTACTCTGGACTGTGGTGAGACAACTCCAATAGGAGAAAGACCCGGAGAGCTGGAGGGGGAAAGAGACATGTCTGTACTCTGGACTGTGGTGAGACAACTTCAATAGGAGAAAGACCCGGAGAGCTGGAGGGGGAGAGAGACATGTCTGTACTCTGGACTGTGGTGAGACAACTTCAATAGGAGAAAGACCCGGAGAGCTGGAGGGGGAGAGAGACATGTCTGTACTCTGGACTGTGGTGAGACAACTTCAATAGGAGAAAGACCCGGAGAGCTGGAGGGGGAGAGAGACATGTCTGTACTCTGGACTGTGATGAGACAACTCCAATAGGAGAAAGACCCGGAGAGCTGGAGGGGGAGAGAGACATGTCTGTACTCTGGACTGTGATGAGACAACTTCAATAGGAGAAAGACCCGGAGAGCTGGAGGGGGAGAGAGACATGTCTGTACTCTGGACTGTGGTGAGACAACTTCAATAGGAGAAAGACCCGGAGAGCTGGAGGGGGAGAGAGACATGTCTGTACTCTGGACTGTGATGAGACAACTCCAATAGGAGAAAGACCCGGAGAGCTGGAGGGGGAGAGAGACATGTCTGTACTCTGGACTGTGGTGAGACAACTTCAATAGGAGAAAGACCCGGAGAGCTGGAGGGGGAGAGAGACATGTCTGTATTCTGGACTGTGATGAGACAACTCCAATAGGAGAAAGAGCAGGAGCGGAAGAGGAGGCCCAGCAGCAGAAGAAGAACAGAGCAGGAGAGGAGGAGGTGAGAGTGCTGGAGGAGAAGAACAGAGCAGGAGAGGAGGAGGTGAGAGTGCTGGAGGAGAAGAACAGAGCAGGAGAGGAGGAGGTGAGAGTGCTGGAGGAGAAGAACAGAGCAGGAGAGGAGGAGGTGAGAGTGCTGGAGGAGAAGAACAGAGCAGGAGAGGAGGAGGTGAGAGTGCTGGAGGAGAAGAACAGAGCAGGAGAGGAGGAGGTGAGAGTGCTGGAGGAGAAGAACAGAGCAGGAGAGGAGGAGGTGAGAGTGCTGGAGGAGAAGAACAGAGCACTAGAGGAGGAGGTGAGAGTGCTGGAGGAGGAGGTGAGAAAGATGTGACTGAAAACGACCCACTGGAGAGCTGGCCACCCCCGCAGAGAAGCCAGCAGAACAGCCCCCCTCAGCCCTGAGCATCCACGTACCTGAAAGCAGAAGCAGACTGGTGGCACCAGAGGTCCCAGAGCGGTGGGGTAATGTTTACACCCAGGGGACCAGAGTTTTTCCTGATCCGTTAACCTAACCAGGAAAACTCTGGACCCTATAAGGTATGACTGTGATTCATCAGTTGTAAAAAGGTTTTATAAGGGACAGTTATTCCTAATCAGGTCACATGTTGTTTTTTAAACGGAGAAAAACTCCTGGCCCTGGAGGGGGGAGGGGGGGTAACAGCAGCCTTATACTTGTTCATATGAATGATATTTAGACTATATTAGGAGAGGATTTCCTCTACCCAGACACTGAGACAACAACTGATAGACAATAGAACTCACAGGGCTTTATGCGTGTTGGCGTCATGCAGTACTCTGCAACTGTAGGCCTTGTAAAAAATGTACTCACATCTGTCATCACTATTATGTTGATTGATTCATTCCAGTTAATAATGTTGGATTGATAAACGTTTAGGCAGCCTAGCCAGCCCAATGTGGAACATAAACCAAATTTGATCACGTTCACATTTTCTCCTGACACACAAATGGACTATAAATACATAACGTTACCAAATGAGTTTACCCTGACTAGATGGACAGCGCGCATAGGCTGTATGCGTCTGCTCTTATTAGTAGCCTACAGTTGATCAGACGGGAAAATGGTCTCGTTTTCATCCCATATACAGCATGTCAGATGACTAATGTTTAGGTGTAGCCTAGGCTGCTGCAACATTTATATCATTCGTTTTTACCTAATAGCTTTCATCTTTGATAAATAAATACCGGAGGAAAGTGGAAAGCCTACTTGAGCGCGCTGCGTCAACCTCTCTACATTTTAATGGATGAGGCGATGGACGCTATCAAATCATTCCGAATTGATTTCGACATCCCAGAAAAGACAAGTCGAAAGTTCGATATGTTCAGCAATTGAAGCATTGTTACGTGCAATGAGCTCATTGTAGTTTCCCTTGTCGGCGGAACTTTCCCTCTCGTAGTGTCCTCTAAAAGTACATTATTGCATGCAGCCAAAAACGCAATGGTGTTGATAAACCGCTTGGGAACATCACCGTTTCTTCCAACTTTCTCGTTGTGTCGCGCAGTTTGAATACGCAGACCTTCGTCATGATCGATTCGGCTTTTTCCCTGAAGCTTGAATCTGATGTGGGCATTTATATGGTGCCCGCTCAACAAAAAGTCTTTAACATTTTCGGCAGCGTTGGCCATTTTACCACTCTGGCGGAGAAAACTGCACACTCGTGCTGGTAGCTAGCTAGCTTTTGAAGTTAGCGAAGCAATTTTAAATAAATTGCACTAACCGAACACAAAAATAAAGTTCTAAAACCAAGAAAACTATTTATAATATACGTCCTCCGTCTCCTGTAATTTGAAAAAAAATACTTGAATAATGTCCAGAAATGCTAAACTATCACTCTAACTCATAATCTCTATCCAACAATGTCACCATGCCTCTCAACACATACAACCCCCATAATGCTCTGTGGCACAATCCCAATACAACTCACTAGGTTCGTTCTCTGATCCTAATTATATGATTGGATGGATAACATATCAGTTCATACTACAAACGTTTTGATTGGTTGGAGGACGTCCTCCGGCAGTGGTCATAATTACCATGTATGTCTATGGAAGAGGGTGAGGCCTACAAGCCTCCTAGGTTTTGTATTGAAGTCAATGTACCCAAAGGAGGATATAAACTAGCTGTCCTCTGGCTACACCATGGTGCTACCCTACAGAGTGCTGTTGAGGTTACTGTAGACCTTCATTGCAAAACAGTGTGTTTTAATCAATTATTTGGTGACATATGGACTCAAACGGGAAATATATACAAGAAAATAAACATTTTCCCAAACACACATTGTGTAAACTCTGGTGTGCAAACACTCAGCGCGCCCTAGACCTTCTGTCTGAGGAACAACTAGGGTCACCCAGGCAGGACCCTACACCTCAACACCTCACACAGGAGCAACGGGCCCAAACACACAGTGTGTAAACTCTGGTGTCCAAACACTCAGCGTGCCCCAAACCTTCTGTCTGAGGAACAACTAGGGTCACCCAGGCAGGACCCTACACCTCAACACCTCACACAGGAGCAACGGGCCCAAACACACAGTGTGTAAACTCTGGTGTCCAAACACTCAGCGTGCCCCAAACCTTCTGTCTGAGGAACAACTAGGGTCACCCAGGCAGGACCCTACACCTCAACACCTCACACAGGAGCAACGGGCCCAAACACACAGTGTGTAAACTCTGGTGTCCAAACACTCAGCGTGCCCCAAACCTTCTGTCTGAGGAACAACTAGGGTCACCCAGGCAGGACCCTACACCTCAAAACCTCACACAGGAGCAACGGACACCCCGCCTAGACCAGCGAGACACTTATCCCAGACCAGAGAAGCTGGTAATCCACCAAACTACCAGGTGTGAAACAGGACAGGGACTCAGGGGGTATGCTAATTTGATATAGAGCAGACCTAACCCACTCTATTAAATTAGTCGAAACAGGAACATTTTTACATCTGTCTAGAAATTCAAAAGGAAATGATCTCAACAGAGAAAAATGGCCTCCTGTGTGCTACCTATGTCCCCCCACTAGAATCCCCACACTTTAATGAAGACAGCTTCTCCATTCCAGAGGGGGAGATCGATCATTTCCAGGCCCGGAGACATATACTAGTCTGTGGCGACCTAAATGCCAGAACCGGACAAGAACCTGACACCCTCAGCACACAGGGGGACAAACACCTACATGGAGGGGACAGCATTCCCTCCCCATATGCCCCGCCCCCTAGGCACAACTATGACAACATAAGCAGGTCACAACTCCTGCAGCTGGGTATGTACATAGTCAATGGTAGGCTAGTCTGTGGCGGCCTAAATGCTAGAACTGGTACCCTCAACACACAAACACCTGTCTGGAGGTGACAGTGTTCCCTCCCAAATATATATATTTTTTTATTTAACAAGGCAAGTTAAGAACAAATTATTGTTTACAATGACAGCCTAGAACAGTGGGGGCAGAACGACCAATTTTTACCTTGTCAGCTCGGAGATTTGATCTAGCAACCTTCCGGTTACTAGTCCAACACTCTAACCACTAGGCTACCTGCCGCCCCTAGACACAACAAAAACATGTCACAACTCCTGCAGCTCTGTACATAGTCAATGGTAACCTACAGCTCATCCCTTGGCAGTAGTACTGTAGAATACTTTATCATTGACCTCAACCCAGAGTCTCCCAGAGCATTTACACTCAGCTCACTGACACCCCTATCAGATCACAGTCTACTTGAACACAGATTTTTTACATCTTTATTTAACTAGGCAAGTTAGTTAAGAACAGATTCTTATTTGCAATGCCAGCCTATCAGTGAACAGTGGGTTAACTGCTTCGTTTAGGGGGGCAGAACAACTGATTATTACCTTGTCACCTCAGGGACTTGATCCAACAACCTTTCAGTTACTGGCCCAACGCTCTAACCACTAGGCTACCTGCCGCCTCTACGCTCTAACCACTAGGCTACCTGCCGCCTCTACGCTCTAACCACTAGGCTACCTGTCGCCTCTACGCTCTAACCACTAGGCTACCTGCCGCCTCTACGCTCTAACCACTAGGCTACCTGCCGCCTCTACGCTCTAACCACTAGGCTACCTGTCGCCTCTACGCTCTAACCACTAGGCTACCTGCCGCCTCTACGCTCTAACCACTAGGCTACCTGCCCCCTCAATACTCTATCCTGAGGCATCAAAGCCAAAGGAACTGCACAATATTAAGAAATGCTGTAGGTGGAGGGACCTACCAAAAAACATATGGGCAACAATAAATTCAATCCCTTCAAAGTTTATTGGTCACCGACACAGTTTAGCAGATGTTAAATACTTTTGTTATTAGCTCATAACAGTGCAGTAAAATGTCAAACAAGTACACGCAAAAAGTATTAAAATAAAAAAAAAGAGACATCTTGAAATGTCGGAATGACTCCGATTAACAACCCAAACACTCTGATCGTTATTGAACTGCTGCCAGCAACGGGTTGGGTCTCACGCTGCCTCCCTTTCAGCATGGTACCTGTACTGCCTCCCTTTCAGCATGGTACCTGTACTGCCTCCCTTTCAGCATGGTACCTGTACTGCCTCCCTTTCAGCATGGTACCTGTACTGCCTCCCTTTCAGCATGGTACCTGTACTGCCTCCCTTTCAGCATGGTACCTGTACTGCCTCCCTTTCAGCATGGTACCTGTACTGCCTCCCTTTCAGCATGGTACCTGTACTGCCTCCCTTTCAGCATGGTACCTGTACTGCCTCCCTTTCAGCATGGTACCTGTACTGCCTCTGTAGATTAACTCAACCCCTCAAACAGCATGGTACCTGTACTGCCTCTGTAGTTTAACTCAACCCCTCAAACAGCATGGTACCTGTACTGCCTCTGTAGTTTAACTCATCCCCTCAAACAGCATGGTACCTGTACTGCCTCTGTAGTTTAACTCAACCCCTCAAACAGCATGGTACCTGTACTGCCTCTGTAGTTTAACTCAACCCCTCAAACAGCATGGTACCTGTACTGCCTCTGTAGTTTAACTCAACCCCTCAAACAGCATGGTACCTGTACTGCCTCTGTAGGTTAACTCAACCCCTCAAACAGCATGGTACCTGTACTGCCTCTGTAGGTTAATTCATCCCCTCAAACAGCATGGTACCTGTACTGCCTCTGTAGATTAATTCATCCCCTCAAACAGCATGGTACCTGTACTGCCTATGTAGATTAATTCATCCCCTCAAACAGCATGGTACCTGTACTGCCTCTGTAGTTTAACTCAACCCCTCAAACAGCATGGTACCTGTACTGCCTCTGTAGATGAATTCATCCCCTCAAACAGCATGGTACCTGTACTGCCTCTGTAGTTTAACTCAACCCCTCAAACAGCATGCTACCTGTACTGCCTCTGTAGATTAATTCAACCCCTCAAACAGCATGGTACCTGTACTGCCTCTGTAGATGAATTCAACCCCTCAAAGTTTGCATTTAATTTCACCACCTTGTCATTTTAACGTCTCTCACTTCTGTCTCTTCCCTGTCTCACTTCACTGCCCTGTTTCCAACTGTTAAGGACGATGACGTGCGGAGAGATTTATATCCAAATAATATCTTCATCTATTGATGTTAAAGCATTGGTGCTCTTTGTTTCATATGTGTTTCCTTTATGATGATCGAGACCTGTTAGTGATTGTTTAATGGTATAACTGCACCGGGATTTTATTTACTTTGTACAAACATTTCGTTGAAACATTTACACCCCCTTACTCCCAAATGAACAATATTCCCTTTACACTGAGTGTACAAAACATGACGAACAGCTGCTCTTTCCATGACATAGACTGACCTGACCCTTATTGATGTCACCTGTTAAATCCACTTTAAATCAGTGTAGATGAAGAGGAGGAGACAGGTTAAAGAAGGAGTTTTAAGACTTGAGACAATTGAGACATGGATTGTGAATGTGTGTCATTCAGAGGGTGAATGGCTCAGACAAAATATTTAAGTGCCTTAGAACGGGGTATGGTAGTAGGTGCCAGGTTTGAGTGTGTCAAGAACTGCAACGCTGCTGGGTTTTTCACGCTCAACAGTTTCCCGTGTGTAATAAAGAATGGTCCACCACCCAAAGGACATCCAGCCAACTTGACACAACTGTGGGAAGCATTAGAGTCAACACAGACCAGCATCCCTGTGGAACGCTTTCAACACCTTGTAGAGTCCATGACCTGATGAATTGAGGATGTTCTGAGGGCAAAAGGGGCGAGTGCAACTAAATATTAAGAAGGTGTTCCTAATGTTTTGTGCACTCAGTGTATCGTGAACTACTTTTGACCAGAGCCCCATAAGGCCCTATTCCCTTCATAGTGAACTATGTTTAACCAGAGCCCCATAAGGCCCTATTCCCTTCATAGTGAACCATGTTTAACCAGAGCCCCATAAGGCCCTATTCTCTTCATAGTGAACTATGTTTGACCAGAGCCCCATAAGGCCCTATTCCCTTCATAGTGAACTATGTTTGACCAGAGCCCCATAAGGCACTATTCCCTTCATAGTGAACTATGTTTGACCAGAGCCCCATAAGGCCCTATTCCCTTCATAGTGAACTATGTTTAACCAGAGCCCCATAAGGCCCTATTCTCTTCATAGTGAACTATGTTTGACCAGAGCCCCATAAGGCCCTATTCCCTTCATAGTGAACTATGTTTGACCAGAGCCCCATAAGGCCCTATTCACTTCATAGTGAACTATGTTTGACCAGAGCCCCATAAGGCCCTATTCCCTTCATAGTGAACTATGTTTGACCAGAGCCCCATAAGGCCCTATTCCCTTCATAGTGAACTATGTTTGACCAGAGCCCCATAAGGCCCTATTCCCTTCATAGTGAACTATGTTTGACTAGAGCCCCATAAGGCCCTATTCCCTTCATAGTGAACCATGTTTAACCAGAGCCCCATAAGGCCCTATTCCCTTCATAGTGAACTATGTTTGACCAGAGCCCCATAAGGCCCTATTCCCTTCATAGTGAACTATGTTTGACCAGAGCCCCATAAGGCCCTATTCCCTTCATAGTGAACTATGTTTGACCAGAGCCCCATAAGGCCCTATTCCCTTCATAGTGAACTATGTTTAACCAGAGCCCCATAAGGCCCTGTTCCCTTCATAGTGAACTATGTTTGATCAGAGCCCCATAAGGCCCTATTCCCTTCATAGTGAACTATGTTTAACCAGAGCCCCATAAGGCCCTATTCCCTTCATAGTGAACTATGTTTGGCCAGAGCACCATAAGGCACTATTCCCTTCATAGTGAACTATGTTTGACCAGAGCCCCATAAGGCCCTATTCCCTTCATAGTGAACTATGTTTGACCAGAGCCCCATAAGGCCCTATTCCCTTCATAGTGAACTATGTTTGACCAGAGCCCCATAGGGCCCTATTCCCTTCATAGTGAACTATGTTTGACCAGAGCCCCATAAGGCCCTATTCCCTTCATAGTGAACTATGTTTGACCAGAGCCCCATAAGGCCCTATTCCCTTCATAGTGAACTATGTTTGACCAGAGCCCCATAAGGCCCTATTCCCTTCATAGTGAACTATGTTTGACCAGAGCCCCATAGGGCCCTACGAAGGGAATAAGGGGCCATTTGGAACACTACCATGTACTGCCACATTATAACCCTTCAGCAGCCTCATATTCATGCGATCACAATAACTCAACAAACCAGCAACTAAAAACATGTGAACACCACTACATCCTTATCTCTACGTTGAAAACAGAACAGACTTTCCTTCTTTGGTTTAGAAAAAACAACACATTCTTTCACAGTGTATTCCACAGTCACAGGTTGGCTCTGCTCTGCCCCTGTAATGACACTCTCCCTCTCTCTGGGCCTGTAATGACACTCTCCCTCTCTCTGGGCCTGTAATGACACTCTCCCTCTCTCTCTTGGCCTGTAATGACACTCTCCCTCTCTCTGGGCCTGTAATGACACTCTCCCTCTCTGTTCTGGGCCTGTTACGACACTCTCCCTCTCTCTGGGCCTGTAATGACACTCTCCCTCTCTCTGGGCCTGTTACGACACTCTCCCTCTCTCTGGGCCTGTAATGACACTCTCCCTCTCTCTCTGGGCCTGTAATGACACTCTCCCTCTCTCTCTGGGCCTGTAATGACACTCTCCCTCTCTCTGGGCCTGTAATAACACTCTCCCTCTCTCTGGGCCTGTAATAACACTCTCCCTCTCTCTGGGCCTGTAATAACACTCTCCCTCTCTCTGGGCCTGTAATAACACTCTCCCTCTCGCTGGGCCTGTAATAACACTCTCCCTCTCTCTGGGCCTGTAATAACACTCTCCCTCTCTCTGGGCCTGTAATGACACTCTCCCTCTCTCTGTGTCAGGTTTTGGCCAGGACTGTTCAGGTTTTGGTCACTAGATGTCCCCTTTGCACCTTTTTTGAACCTTTTGTTTTTTCCTTTTTCTAATTATTGTTTGCACCTGTGTGTCGTTCCCTTGTTGGTATTTAAACCCTGTGTGTTCCTCAGTTCTTTGCTCAGTGTTTGTATGTTAGCACCCAGCCCCAGCCCAAGCCTTGTTCTGAACATATGATTCTCTTATTGGATTTTCCAGAGGTTCTCTGGTTTTGTTCTTGTTTATTTTTGATTAGTCTTTTGAGGTTTGTTTTTTCCCTTGCTGTTCTTACCACTTTGTGGATTTTCTTTGTGATTTGGAGGATATCCATTTTTGTCTCTTGGCTTTACTTTTGACGTTGTGGATTTATATTTTTGCCTGAAGATCTTTTACTTTGATTAAACCACCGTCTCTAGTACTGCTGTGTCTGCCTCATCTTCTGGGTTCTGCCGACTATTAGTGACTGTTTCTCACACCGGGTCCTGACAGAAACACTGAGCCTTTAAAATGAACCCAGAGGCAGCCAGTACCCAGGACTTTTTTCCCATGCTGTCCCACCACGAGGGGACTGTCCAACGTCACGAAGCTGCTCTGGTTCAGCAAGAGGCCTTAATGGCTGGACATTCTCAACTTCTGTCGGAGATGATGACTTCCATAAAGCAGATTTCTGATCAACTTTCCCCTGCAACCGCTTCTGCTCCAGTTCATCAGATTCAAGTGCCCGTGGCAGTTAACCCCCTGGCTGAACCTCGTCTGCCGCCTCCCCAACGGTTCTCAGGTGATCCGAGTGTTTGTAAGGGGTTTTTCACCCAATGCTCTCTCTCCTTCGAGCTGCAACCCTCGTCGTTTCCCACCGACCGGTCCAAGATAGCATATATCATCACCCTGCGGTCGGAAAAAGCCCTAGCCTGGGCTACTGCTGTGTGGGATGCCCAAAGTCCCTGCTGTGCCAGCTACTCTACCTTTGCTGAAGAATTCAAGCGAGTGTTTCAAGGTCCTACCAGCGGTCCTGACTCAGCCAAACAGCTCCTGACTCTCCGCCAAGGTCGGCGCAGCGTGACGGACTATGCCATCCAGTTCCGCACGGTGGCAGCAGCGAGTGGCTGGAACGACGAGGCGCTCAGTGTGCTTTTTGAAGGGTTTTTCCGACACCATCCAAGATGAACTGGCCACTCGGGAACCACCGGACAACCTCGAGTCCCTGATCAAGTTGGCTTCACGTATAGACCAGCGTCTGAGAGAGAGAGAGCTCAACCGTAGATCTCTCACCCTAGCTCCTATCGGTCCCAGCTCCGAGTCTCCACCTTTATCCTCGCTGACTCCACCGGAACCCATGCAGGTTGGACGCATCTCCCAGGCTGAGAGAGACCGCCGGATGAGGGAGCGATGCTGTCTATATTGCGGCAAACCGGGCCATTTCCTCTCCACGTGTCCCGGGCTCCAGGGAAAACGCACTCTCCCGTGCAGGCCTGGGAGGACTGTAACGGGAAACATAACCTCCTCCCATCCATCCAACTCCCGCCTGCTCATTCCAGTTACCCTTTCCTGGGACAACCACGAGCTTCCCCTTCAAGCCTTGGTAGACTCTGGAGCCGCAGGTAACTTCATGGATGGTGTCTGGGCGAAGGAGAATGGCGTTCCCTCTGAACCTCTAAGTGACCCCATAAGGGTTACTACGTTGGATGGAAGCCCTTTGGGATCTGGACTTGTCACTCGTGTCACTACCCCCTTGCGACTTTCAGTTTCCCAACACCAGGAAGTGATGAACTTTCATCTGACCTCGTGTTCCGAGTTCCCTCTCGTCCTTGGATACCCCTGGCTTCACAGCCATAACCCTCACATCGACTGGTCTGTGGGCACTATCAAGCAGTGGGGTCCTACGTGCCAAGCCACTTGTATCTTCCCAAGTTCCCCGAGTTCCCCTCCCGAGTCTCTAGAATCCATCGACCTGTCCCGAGTTCCCGAGTGTTACCATGACCTCAAACCGGTATTTAGCAAACAGAGGGCCACCAAACTACCACCCCATAGACCTTACGATTGCCCCATCGACCTGTTTCCGGGCACCTGCCCCCCCAGGGGTCGGATCTTTTCCCTATCTCCTCCCGAACGAGCTGCTATGGATACCTACATCAAGGACGCTCTGGCAGCAGGCCTCATGCGTCCATCCACCTCGCCGGCGGGAGCAGGGTTTTTCTTTGTGGCCAAAAAAGACGGTGGATTACGTCCTTGCATCGACTACCGGGGACTTAATGCCATAACCGTCCGTAACCGCTACCCGCTACCCCTTATGGCCACAGCCTTTGAGCTGCTCCAGGAAGCAGTGGTCTTCACTAAGCTTGACCTGCGGAACGCATACCATCTTGTGCGGATCAAACCCGGTGACGAGTGGAAGACCGCTTTCAACACGCCTACTGGTCACTACGAATACTTGGTGATGCCCTTCGGCCTGACCAACGCCCCGGCTGTGTTCCAAGCGCTCATAAACGATGTGCTTAGGGATATGCTTAACATTTTCGTGTTTGTTTACTTGGATGACATCCTCATCTTTTCGAGCTCCCTTCAAGAACACACTAAGCATGTCAGACAAGTGCTCAAACGCCTCCTAGACAGCCATTTGTACGTTAAGCCGGAAAAGTGTAAATTCCATTCCTCTCGAGTACAATTCCTGGGATTTGTAGTGGAACCCGGTCGAGTCCAGATGGACCCCAAGAAGGTAGGGGCGGTAGCGGATTGGCCCACCCCCAAGTCCGTTAAGGAAGTTCAGCGTTTCCTGGGCTTCACTAACTTTTACCGCAAGTTCATCAAGAACTTCAGCTCGGTGGCAGCCCCTCTCTCAGCTTTAACCAAGGGTGGCAACACAAGGTTTCTGTGGGGAAGAGAAGCTGATACGGCCTTCCAAGGACTCAAGCAGCGCATCCTCTCTGCTCCCATCCTGACACTACCGACGGCGGATGAACCTTTTGTGGTGGAGGTAGACGCATCAGAGGTTGGTGTTGGAGCTGTCCTGTCTCAGAGGGGTGAAGACAAGAGGCTTCATCCTTGCGCCTTCTTCTCTCACCGGCTTACCCCGGCCGAGAGGAATTACGATGTGGGGGATCGTGAACTCCTAGCGGTTAAGATGGCATTGAAGGAATGGAGACACTGGCTCGAGGGGGCTTCTAAA
The DNA here is from genome assembly GCF_016432855.1 of Salvelinus namaycush. NCBI lineage: Eukaryota > Metazoa > Chordata > Actinopteri > Salmoniformes > Salmonidae > Salvelinus > Salvelinus namaycush. The sequence goes on along the minus strand of NC_052328.1, from coordinate 534,815 downwards.
TCGTTTCAAGTGCTTACGGACCACAAACATCTGGAGTATATCCAGCAGGCGAAGCGGTTGAACTCCAGACAAGCTCGATGGTCTCTTTTCTTCAGCCGATTCCAGTTTATCCTCACCTATTGACCCGGGTCGAAGAATCTCAAACCGGACGCCTTGTCACGAGTCTACTCTCCTGCCATTCGAGAAGATACTGACATGACTGTTCTTTCTGCCGCTAAGATCGTGGCTCCAATCTCGTGGCAAGTTGAGGATACCGTGAGACAAGCTCAAGCCATCGAACCGGGTCCTAAAGGAGGTCCTGCCAATCGGTTGTTTGTTCCCAAGGCAGCAAGATCCCAAGTCCTTCTGTGGGGGCACTCCTCTCGCCTCACCTGTCACCCGGGTGTAGGTCGCACCTTGGAGTTCATTCAGCGTAAGTTCTGGTGGCCCACCATAAAAGAAGACGTTGCCACTTTCGTCAAGGCCTGTCCCGTGTGCTGCCAGGGCAAATCTTCTCACCTCCGCCCTCAAGGACTCCTTCACCCTTTATCTATTCCCCACCGACCCTGGTCCCATATGTCGTTGGACTTTATTACTGGCCTTCCTCCGTCCCATGGTAATACTACTATCCTAGTCATCATCGACAGGTTTTCTAAGGCGGCCAGGTTTGTTCCCTTGACCAAATTACCTTCTGCCAAGGAAACAGCTGAGTTGGTGATTAACCATGTGTTCCGAGTCTTTGGCATTCCGCAAGATATGGTTTCCGACAGAGGTCCCCAGTTCGCCTCAAGGTTTTGGAAGGCCTTCTGCCAACTCATAGGGGCCACGGCCAGTTTATCTTCAGGGTACCATCCGGAGTCCAACGGCCAAACTGAGAGGATGAATCAAGAGCTGGAAACCACCCTCAGATGTATGGTTTCCAACAACCCGTCCACATGGTCATCCTTCATTGTTTGGGCCGAGTACCCGCACAACACCTTGTGCTCCTCCTCCACTGGTATATCCCCGCACGAGTGTCAGTTTGGCTATGCTCCTCTATTGTTCCCGGACCAGGAGGCAGAAGTCAGAGTGCCTTCAGCCTCGAGGTTCATCAGACGCTGTCGGCTTACGTGGAAGACGGCCCGTCTTAATCTTCTGCGTTCCTCACAGCAGTACCAACGACAAGCCAACAGACGTCGCCGTCCCGGGCCTACCCTGTACCCCGGCCAGAGAGTTTGGCTCTCAACTAAGAACTTACCACTACGGGTGGAGTCTCGCAAGCTGTCCCAGAGATTCATCGGTCCCTTTAAGGTTGCCAGGAGAGTGAATCCCGTTAAGATTAAGATCCCTTAAGATTAATCCCACGTTTCACATTTCTTTGTTAAAACCTGTTGTTTTTTCTCCCCTTATCCCGGCAGGCAGACCTCCCCCTCCGCCCCGTGTCATCGGGGGCCAGTCGGCTTATACCGTCCATCGGATACTGGATTCCCGCCGGGTGCAGCGGTCCTGGCAGTATCTGGTGGACTGGGAAGGCTACGGTCCCGAGGAGCGCTCCTGGGTTCCTGCCAAGGACATACTGGACCCTGACCTCATTCGTCAGTTCAGGGCCCTCCACCCTGAGAAGGCTGGTAGGAACGTCAGGAGCCGTTCCTAGGAGGTGGATTCTGTCAGGATTTGGCCAGGATTGTTCAGGTTTTGGTCACTAGATGTCCCCTTTGCACCTTTTTTGAACCTTTTGTTTTTTCCTTTTTCTAATTATTGTTTGCACCTGTGTGTCGTTCCCTTGTTGGTATTTAAACCCTGTGTGTTCCTCAGTTCTTTGCTCAGTGTTTGTATGTTAGCACCCAGCCCCAGCCCAAGCCTTGTTGTGAACATATATTTCTCTTATTGGATTTTCCAGAGGTTCTCTGGTTTTGTTTTTGTTTATTTTTGATTAGTCTTTTGAGGTTTGTTTTTTCCCTTGCTGTTCTTACCACTTTGTGGATTTTCTTTGTATTTTGGAGGATATCCATTTTTGTCTCTTGGCTTTACTTTTGACGTTGTGGATTTATATTTTTGCCTGAAGATCTTTTACTTTGATTAAACCACCGTCTCTAGTACTGCTGTGTCTGCCTCATCTTCTGGGTTCTGCCGACTATTAGTGACTGTTTCTCACACCGGGTCCTGACACTCTGGGCCTGTAATGACACTCTCCCTCTCTCTCTGGGCCTGTAATGACACTCTCCCTCTCTCTCTGGGCCTGTAATGACACTCTCCCTCTCTCTCTGGGCCTGTAATGACACTCTCCCCCTCTCTCTGGGCCTGTAATAACACTCTCCCTCTCTCTGGGCCTGTAATAACACTCTCCCTCTCTCTCTGGGTCTGTAATGACACTCTCCCTCTCTCTGGGCCTATAATGACACTCTCCCTCTCTCTCTGGGTCTGTAATGACACTCTCCCTCTCTCTCTGGGTCTGTAATGACACTCTCCCTCTCTCTCTGGGTCTGTAATGACACTCTCCCTCTCTCTGTGGGTCTGTAATGACACTCTCCCTCTCTCTGGGTCTGTAATGACACTCTCCCTCTCTCTCTGGACCTGTAATGACACTCTGCCTCTCTCTCTGGGTCTGTAATGACACTCTGCCTCTCTCTCTCTCCGTCTGCATAATGAACAGGTGAACAGGATGGTGTGTGTGTTCCCTCTCTTCTGCCTCCTCCCTGAATGGAGTACATGGTGTAAAACTGGTCTCTGCTGATAAAATGTGACAGTGTAGTGACCTTTTCAGTTCCCTCTGGTCTAAACCTCGGATAAAAAGAAAACCATTACAAATACAACACCAGGAAATGAACCTCAACAATACTCTTGGCCGGGAGCAGCTTTGAGTCTGTAACAAACATCTCACCACACATCCCAAATGGCACCCTATTCCCTACATAGTGCACTACTTTAGACCCTATTCCCTTCATAGTGCACTGGGCCCTGGTCCAAAGTAGTGCACTATATAGGGAATAGGATGTCATTTGGGACGCAGTTCACAATGCTGTATTTCTCCAAGCGGATCACAATGCTGTATTTCTCCAAGCAGATCACAATGCTGTATTTCTCCAAGCAGATCACAATGCTGTATTTCTCCAAGCAGATCACAATGCTGTATTTCTCCAAGCAGATCACAATGCTGTATTTCTCCGAGCAGATCACAATGCTGTATTTCTCCGAGCGGATCACATTGAGTTTGTCCAAAACAAATGTTGAGACAGAGAGAAAAGGCTGTACGGCTGTAAGGCTGTTAGGAAGTCACTCATTGGAATCGCAAATTCCTCATCTGATGAATTAAACATTAGTGGTTTTTATTAGTAGGTGCTAATTCAGCCTGGATTTATTCATTAAAAACTCCTGGCTGCAATTTTAATTAATCAACTATTCAAGTCAGTGAGAAGTCTTCATTTACAGCTTCTGCTTTAGCTCATCGAACAAAGTGGACAGATATAGGTAACACTACAGAGGACATATATAGGTAACACTACAGGGGACAGATATAGGTAACACTACAGGGGACAGATATAGGTAACACTACAGGGGACAGATATAGGTAACACTACAGAGGACAGATATAGGTAACACTACAGGGGACAGATATAGGTAACACTACAGAGGACAGATATAGGTAACACTACAGAGGACAGATATAGGTAACACTACAGGGGACAGATATAGGTAACACTACAGAGGACAGATATAGGTAACACTACAGGGGACAGATATAGGTAACACTACAGAGGACAGATATAGGTAACACTACAGGGGACAGATATAGGTAACACTACAGGGGACAGATATAGGTAACACTACAGAGGACAGATATAGGTAACACTACAGGGGACAGATATAGGTAACACTACAGGGGACAGATATAGGTAACACTACAGGGGACAGATATAGGAAACACTACAGAGGACAGATATAGGTAACACTACAGGGGACAGATATAGGTAACACTACAGAGGACAGATATAGGTAACACTACAGAGGACAGATATAGGTAACACTACAGGGGACAGATATAGGTAACACTACAGAGGACAGATATAGGTAACACTACAGGGGACAGATATAGGTAACACTACAGGGGACAGATATAGGTAACACTACAGAGGACAGATATAGGTAACACTACAGGGGACAGATATAGGTAACACTACAGAGGACAGATATAGGTAACATTACAGAGGACAGATATAGGTAACACTACAGGGGACAGATATAGGTAACACTACAGAGGACAGATATACGTAACACTACAGAGGACAGATATAGGTAACACTACAGGGGACAGATATAGGTAACACTACAGAGGACAGATATAGGTAACACTACAGGGGACAGATATAGGTAACACTACAGGGGACAGATATAGGTAACACTACAGAGGACATATATAGGTAACACTACAGGGGACAGATATAGGTAACACTACAGGGGACAGATATAGGTAACACTACAGGGGACAGATATAGGAAACACTACAGAGGACAGATATAGGTAACACTACAGGGGACAGATATAGGTAACACTACAGAGGACAGATATAGGTAACATTACAGAGGACAGATATAGGTAACACTACAGGGGACAGATATAGGTAACACTACAGAGGACAGATATAGGTAACACTACAGAGGACAGATATAGGTAACACTACAGAGGACAGATATAGGTAACACTACAGGGGACAGATATAGGTAACACTACAGGGGACAGATATAGGAAACACTACAGAGGACAGATATAGGTAACACTACAGGGGACAGATATAGGTAACACTACAGAGGACAGATATAGGTAACATTACAGAGGACAGATATAGGTAACACTACAGAGGACAGATATACGTAACACTACAGAGGACAGATATAGGTAACACTACAGAGGACAGATATAGGTAACACTACAGGGGACAGATATAGGTAACACTACAGAGGACAGATATAGGTAACACTACAGGGGACAGATATAGGTAACACTACAGAGGACAGATATAGGTAACACTACAGGGGACAGATATAGGTAACACTACAGGGGACAGATATAGGTAACATTACAGAGGACAGATATAGGTAACACTACAGGGGACAGATATAGGTAACACTACAGAGGACAGATATAGGTAACACTACAGGGGACAGATATAGGTAACACTACAGAGGACAGATATAGGTAACACTACAGGGGACAGATATAGGTAACACTACAGGGGACAGATATAGGTAACACTACAGGGGACAGATATAGGTAACACTACAGAGGACACACACTAGATATACAGGTAACACATCATTTGAAGTGTAGCGTCACAACACCTTATAACAAGGTCACAACCGTGTCATAACGTGTCATAACACATTCACAAATAAGTATTTAACAATGCAATGAACTTACATGTATTTTTTTGCCCGTTTCACATGAAGAACACGTGTTCTTAGAGACGTCTCAATCAAGCTGAAACACTGCATTGGACTAGGCTTTCTGTTCTCATGCAAACACATCTGTCATGTTATGGGGTATCTAGGGTACACATATGTTGTGTTATGGGGTATCTAGGGTATAGATCTGTTGTGTTATGGGGTATCTAGGGTATACATCTGTTGTGGTATGGGGTATCTAGGGTACACATTTGTTGTGTTATGGGGTATCTAGGGTACACATCTGTTGTGTTATGGGGTATCTAGGGTATAGATCTTTTGTGTTATGGGGTATCTAGGGTACACATCTGTCATGTTATAGGGGTATCTATGGTATACATCTGTTGTGTTATGGGGTATCTAGGGTACACATCTGTTATGTTATGGGGTATCTAGCGTACACATCTGTTATGTTATGGGGGTATCTAGGGTATACATCTGTTGTGTTATGGGGTATCTAGGGTACACATCTGTTATGTTATGGGGTATCTAGGGTATAGATCTGTTGTATTATGGGGTATCTAGGGTATAGATCTGTTGTGTTATGGGGTATCTGGGGTATACATCTGTTGTGGTATGGGGTATCTAGGGTACACATCTGTTGTGTTATGGGGTATCTAGGGTACACATCTGTTGTGTTATGGGGTATCTAGGATACACATCTGTTGTGTTATGGGGTATCTAGGGTATACATCTGTTGTGTAATTGGGGGTATCTAGGGTATACATCTGTTGTGTAATTGGGTATCTAGGGTACACATCTGTCATGTTATGGGGTATCTAGGGTACACATATGTTGTGTTATGGGGTATCTAGGGTATACATCTGTTGTGGTATGGGGTATCTAGGGTACACATTTGTTGTGTTATGGGGTATCTAGGGTACACATCTGTTGTGTTATGGGGTATCTAGGGTATAGATATTTTGTGTTATGGGGTATCTAGGGTACACATCTGTCATGTTATGGGGGTATCTAGGGTATACATCTGTTGTGTTATGGGGTATCTAGGGTACACATCTGTTATGTTATGGGGTATCTAGGGTATAGATCTGTTGTATTATGGGGTATCTAGGGTACACATCTGTTGTGTTATGGGGTATCTAGGGTATACATCTGTTGTGTTATGGGGTATCTAGGGTATAGATATTTTGTGTTATGGGGTATCTAGGGTACACATCTGTCATGTTATGGGGGTATCTAGGGTATACATATGTTGTGTTATGGGGTATCTAGGGTACACATCTGTTATGTTATGGGGTATCTAGGGTATAGATCTGTTGTATTATGGGGTATCTAGGGTACACATCTGTTGTGTTATGGGGTATCTAGGGTATAGATCTGTTGTATTATGGGGTATCTAGGGTATACATCTGTTGTGTTATGGGGTATCTAGGGTACACATCTGTTGTGTTATGGGGTATCTAGGGTACACATCTGTTGTGTTATGGGGTATCTAGGGTACACATCTGTTGTTTTATGGGGTACACATCTGTTGTGTTATGGGGTATCTAGGGTACACATCTGTTGTGTTATGGGGTATCTAGGGTATACATCTGTTGTGTTATGGGGTATCTAGGGTACACATCTGTTGTGTTATGGGGTATCTAGGGTACACATCTGTTGTGTTATGGGGTATCTAGGGTATACATCTGTTGTGTTATGGGGTATCTAGGGTACACATCTGTTGTGTTATGGGGTACACATCTGTTGTGTTATGGGGTATCTAGGGTACACATCTGTTGTGTTATGGGGTATCTAGGGTACACATCTGTTGTGTTATGGGGTATCTAGGGTATACATCTGTTGTGTTATGGGGTATCTAGGGTACACATCTGTTGTGTTATGGGGTACACATCTGTTGTGTTATGGGGTATCTAGGGTATACATCTGTTGTGTTATGGGGTATCTAGGGTACACATCTGTTGTGTTATGGGGTACACATCTGTTGTGTTATGGGGTATCTAGGGTACACATCTGTTGTGTTATGGGGTATCTAGAGTACACATCTGTTGTGTTATGGGGTATCTAGGGTATACATCTGTTGTGTTATGGGGTATCTAGAGTACACATCTGTTGTGTTATGGGGTACACATCTGTTGTGTTATGGGGTACACATCTGTTCTGTTACGGAGTATACATCTGTTGTGTTATGGGGTACACATATGTTGTGTTATGGGGTACACATCTGTTGTGTTATGGGGTACACATCTGTTGTGTTATGGGGTACACATCTGTTGTGTTATGGGGTACACATCTGTTGTGTTATGGGGTACACATCTGTTGTGTTATGGGGTACACATCTGTTGTGTTATGGGGTATCTAGGGTACACATCTGTTGTGTTATGGGGTATCTAGGGTATAGATATTTTGTGTTATGGGGTATCTAGGGTACACATCTGTCATGTTATGGGGGTATCTAGGGTATACATCTGTTGTGTTATGGGGTATCTAGGGTACACATCTGTTATGTTATGGGGTATCTAGGGTATAGATCTGTTGTATTATGGGGTATCTAGGGTACACATCTGTTGTGTTATGGGGTATCTAGGGTATAGATCTGTTGTATTATGGGGTATCTAGGGTATACATCTGTTGTGTTATGGGGTATCTAGGGTACACATCTGTTGTGTTATGGGGTATCTAGGGTACACATCTGTTGTGTTATGGGGTATCTAGGGTACACATCTGTTGTGTTATGGGGTATCTAGGGTACACATCTGTTGTTTTATGGGGTACACATCTGTTGTGTTATGGGGTATCTAGGGTATACATCTGTTGTGTTATGGGGTATCTAGGGTATACATCTGTTGTGTTATGGGGTATCTAGGGTACACATCTGTTGTGTTATGGGGTATCTAGGGTACACATCTGTTGTGTTATGGGGTATCTAGGGTATACATCTGTTGTGTTATGGGGTATCTAGGGTACACATCTGTTGTGTTATGGGGTACACATCTGTTGTGTTATGGGGTATCTAGGGTACACATCTGTTGTGTTATGGGGTATCTAGGGTACACATCTGTTGTGTTATGGGGTATCTAGGGTATACATCTGTTGTGTTATGGGGTATCTAGGGTATACATCTGTTGTGTTATGGGGTATCTAGGGTACACATCTGTTGTGTTATGGGGTACACATCTGTTGTGTTATGGGGTATCTAGGGTATACATCTGTTGTGTTATGGGGTATCTAGGGTACACATCTGTTGTGTTATGGGGTACACATCTGTTGTGTTATGGGGTATCTAGGGTACACATCTGTTGTGTTATGGGGTATCTAGAGTACACATCTGTTGTGTTATGGGGTATCTAGGGTATACATCTGTTGTGTTATGGGGTATCTAGAGTACACATCTGTTGTGTTATGGGGTACACATCTGTTGTGTTATGGGGTACACATCTGTTCTGTTACGGAGTATACATCTGTTGTGTTATGGGGTACACATCTGTTGTGTTATGGGGTACACATCTGTTGTGTTATGGGGTACACATCTGTTGTGTTATGGGGTACACATCTGTTGTGTTATGGGGTACACATCTGTTGTGTTATGGGGTACACATCTGTTGTGTTATGGGGTACACAGCTCAAAGACTTCAATGTGCTGTTTTTTTTTAAAGAAAAGCGGAATGCTGTCTGCAGTGTACCATCATTCTACTGTTGCCTCCACAACTGTGTGGGTCTGTGTGTGTATGTGAGAGAGAATGAGTCTCTCTGCTACAGTTGACTCCCTAATCTTTAATATCTCTCTTGCTGTTACTGTTAGAGACGTCCAACAATCTGTCGTTTGAAAGCCCGGGCTTTGTACTTGGACAGCAATAATTGTATATTTTCTCCATCCAGGCCATTGCAGTTTTTTGACATGGTATCTTGTAGATTTCGTTCTAGATATGTCAATAGGGCATTGAAGCTGAAGTCCTCTACCATTATCAATGGCTGTATATCAACAGCAATTATTTCTGTATTCAGCAAAGTCATTTCTCAATGCAAATCCGTGTCTCTACTGTTACCCCCCTATCTGTTAGTATCTCTACTGTTACCTGTTAGTATCTCTACTGTTACCTGTTAGTATCTCTACTGTTACCCCCCTATCTGTTAGTATCTCTACTGTTACCTGTTAGTATCTCTACTGTTACCCCCCTATCTGTTAGTATCTCTACTGTTACCCCCCTATCTGTTAGTATCTCTACTGTTACCTGTTAGTATTTCTACTGTTACCCCCCTATCTGTTAGTATCTCTACTGTTACCCCCCTATCTGTTAGTATCTCTACGGTTACCTGTTAGTATCTCTACTGTTACCTGTTAGTATCTCTACTGTTACCTGTTAGTATCTCTACTGTTACCTCCCTATCTGTTAGTATCTCTACTGTTACCTCCCTATTTGTTAGTATCTCTACTGTTACCTGTTAGTATCTCTACTGTTACCTCCCTACCTGTTAGTATCTCTACTGTTACCCCCCTATCTGTTAGTATCTCTACTGTTACCCCCCTATCTGTTAGTATCTCTACGGTTACCTGTTAGTATCTCTACTGTTACCTGTTAGTATCTCTACTGTTACCTGTTAGTATCTCTACTGTTAACTCCCTATCTCTTAGTATCTCTACTGTTACCTCCCTATCTGTTAGTATCTCTACTGTTACCTGTTAGTATCTCTACTGTTACCTGTTAGTATCTCTACTGGTACCTGTTAGTATCTCTACTGTTACCTGTTAGTATCTCTACTGTTACCTGTTAGTATCTCTACTGTTACCTGTTAGTATCTCTACTGTTACCCCCCTATCTGTTAGTATCTCTACTGTTACCCCCCTATCTGTTAGTATCTCTACTGTTACCTGTTAGTATTTCTACTGTTACCCCCCTATCTGTTAGTATCTCTACTGTTACCCCCCTATCTGTTAGTATCTCTACGGTTACCTGTTAGTATCTCTACTGTTACCTGTTAGTATCTCTACTGTTACCTGTTAGTATCTCTACTGTTACCCCCCTATCTGTTAGTATCTCTACTGTTACCTCCCTATCTGTTAGTATCTCTACTGTTACCTCCCTATCTGTTAGTATCTCTACTGTTACCTGTTAGTATCTCTACTGTTACCTCCCTACCTGTTAGTATCTCTACTGTTACCCCCCTATCTGTTAGTATCTCTACTGTTACCCCCCTATCTGTTAGTATCTCTACGGTTACCTGTTATTATCTCTACTGTTACCTCCCTATCTGTTAGTATCTCTACTGTTACCTCCCTATCTGTTAGTATCTCTACTGTTACCTGTTAGTATCTCTACTGTTACCTCCCTACCTGTTAGTATCTCTACTGTTACCCCCCTATCTGTTAGTATCTCTACTGTTACCCCCCTATCTGTTAGTATCTCTACGGTTACCTGTTAGTATCTCTACTGTTACCTGTTAGTATCTCTACTGTTACCTGTTAGTATCTCTACTGTTACCTCCCTATCTCTTAGTATCTCTACTGTTACCTCCCTATCTGTTAGTATCTCTACTGTTACCTGTTAGTATCTCTACTGTTACCCCCCTATCTGTTAGTATCTCTACTGTTACCTGTTAGTATCTCTACTGTTACCCCCCTATCTGTTAATATCTCTACTGTTACCTGTTAGTATCTCTACCGTTACCTCCCTATCTGTTAGTATCTCTACTGTTACCCCCCTATCTGTTAGTATCTATACTGTTACCTGTTAGTATCTCTACTGTTACCTGTTAGTATCTCTACTGTTACCTGTTAGTATCTCTACTGTTACCTGTTAGTATCTCTACTGTTACCTGTTAGTATCTCTACTGTTACCTGTTAGTATCTCTACTGTTACCTCCCTATCTGTTAGTATCTCTACTGTTACCTGTTAGTATCTCTACTGTTACCTCCCTACCTGTTAGTATCTCTACTGTTACCTGTTAGTATCTCTACTGTTACCTCCCTACCTGTTAGTATCTCTACTGTTACCTGTTAGTATCTCTACTGTTATCTGTTAGTATCTCTACTGTTACCTGTTAGTATCTCTACTGTTATCTGTTAATATCTCTACTGTTACCCCCCTATCTGTTAGTACTGTTACCTGTTAGTATCTCGACTGTTATCTGTTAATATCTCTACTGTTACCCCCTATCTGTTAGTATCTCTACTGTTACCTGTTAGTATCTCTACTGTTACCTGTTAGTACCTCTACTGTTACCTGTTAGTATCTCTACTGTTACCTGTTAGTATCTCTACTGTTACCTGTTAGTATCTCTACTGTTACCTCCCTATCTGTTAGTATCTCTACTGTTACCTGTTAGTATCTCTACTGTTACCTCCCTACCTGTTAGTATCTCTACTGTTACCTCCCTATCTGTTAGTATCTCTACTGTTACCTGTTAGTATCTCTACTGTTACCTCCCTACCTGTTAGTATCTCTACTGTTACCTGTTAGTATCTCTACTGTTACCTGTTAGTATCTCTACTGTTACCTCCCTATCTCTTAGTATCTCTACTGTTACCTCCCTATCTGTTAGTATCTCTACTGTTACCTGTTAGTATCTCTACTGTTACCCCCCTACCTGTTAGTATCTCTACTGTTACCTGTTAGTATCTCTATTGTTACCTCCCTACCTGTTAGTATCTTTACTGTTACCTGTTAGTATCTCTACTGTTATCTGTTAGTATCTCTACTGTTACCTGTTAGTATCTCTACTGTTATCTGTTAGTATCTCTACTGTTACCTCCCTATCTGTTAGTATCTCTACTGTTACCTCCCTATCTGTTAGTATCTCTACTGTTACCTGTTAGTATCTCTACTGTTACCTCCCTACCTGTTAGTATCTCTACTGTTACCCCCCTATCTGTTAGTATCTCTACTGTTACCCCCCTATCTGTTAGTATCTCTACGGTTACCTGTTAGTATCTCTACTGTTACCTCCCTATCTGTTAGTATCTCTACTGTTACCTGTTAGTATCTCTACTGTTACCTCCCTACCTGTTAGTATCTCTACTGTTACCCCCCTATCTGTTAGTATCTCTACTGTTACCCCCCTATCTGTTAGTATCTCTACGGTTACCTGTTAGTATCTCTACTGTTACCTGTTAGTATCTCTACTGTTACCTGTTAGTATCTCTACTGTTACCTCCCTATCTCTTAGTATCTCTACTGTTACCTCCCTATCTGTTAGTATCTCTACTGTTACCTGTTAGTATCTCTACTGTTACCCCCCTATCTGTTAGTATCTCTACTGTTACCCCCCTATCTGTTAGTATCTCTACTGTTACCTGTTAGTATCTCTACTGTTACCTGTTAGTATCTCTACTGTTACCTGTTAGTATCTCTACTGTTACCTGTTAGTATCTCTACTGTTACCTGTTAGTATCTCTACTGTTACCTGTTAGTATCTCTACTGTTACCTCCCTATCTGTTAGTATCTCTACTGTTACCTGTTAGTATCTCTACTGTTACCTCCCTACCTGTTAGTATCTCTACTGTTACCTGTTAGTATCTCTACTGTTACCTCCCTACCTGTTAGTATCTCTACTGTTACCTGTTAGTATCTCTACTGTTATCTGTTAGTATCTCTACTGTTACCTGTTAGTATCTCTACTGTTATCTGTTAATATCTCTACTGTTACCCCCCTATCTGTTAGTACTGTTACCTGTTAGTATCTCGACTGTTATCTGTTAATATCTCTACTGTTACCCCCTATCTGTTAGTATCTCTACTGTTACCTGTTAGTATCTCTACTGTTACCTGTTAGTACCTCTACTGTTACCTGTTAGTATCTCTACTGTTACCTGTTAGTATCTCTACTGTTACCTGTTAGTATCTCTACTGTTACCTCCCTATCTGTTAGTATCTCTACTGTTACCTGTTAGTATCTCTACTGTTACCTCCCTACCTGTTAGTATCTCTACTGTTACCTCCCTATCTGTTAGTATCTCTACTGTTACCTGTTAGTATCTCTACTGTTACCTCCCTACCTGTTAGTATCTCTACTGTTACCTGTTAGTATCTCTACTGTTACCTGTTAGTATCTCTACTGTTACCTCCCTATCTCTTAGTATCTCTACTGTTACCTCCCTATCTGTTAGTATCTCTACTGTTACCTGTTAGTATCTCTACTGTTACCCCCCTACCTGTTAGTATCTCTACTGTTACCTGTTAGTATCTCTATTGTTACCTCCCTACCTGTTAGTATCTTTACTGTTACCTGTTAGTATCTCTACTGTTATCTGTTAGTATCTCTACTGTTACCTGTTAGTATCTCTACTGTTATCTGTTAATATCTCTACTGTTACCCCCCTATCTGTTAGTATCTCTACTGTTACCTGTTAGTATCTCTACTGTTATCTGTTAATATCTCTACTGTTACCCCCCTATCTGTTAGTATCTCTACTGTTACCTGTTAGTACCTCTACTGTTACCTGTTAGTATCTCTACTGTTACCTGTTAGTATCTCTACTGTTACCTGTTAGTATCTCTACTGTTACCTCCCTATCTGTTAGTATCTCTACTGTTACCTGTTAGTATCTCTACTGTTACCTCCCTACCTGTTAGTATCTCTACTGTTACCCTACCTGTTAGTATCTCAACTGTTACCCCCCTATCTGTTAGTATCTCTACTGTTACCTGTTAGTGTCTCTACTGTTATCTGTTAATATCTCTACTGTTACCTGTTAGTATCTCTACTGTTACCTGTTAGCATCTCTACTGTTACCTGTTAGTATCTCTACTATTATCTGTTAATATCTCTACTGTTACCCCCCTATCTGTTAGTATCTCTACTGTTACCCTACCTGTTAGTATCTCAACTGTTACCCCCCTATCTGTTAGTATCTCTACTGTTACCTGTTAGTATCTCTACTGTTACCTGTTAGTGTCTCTACTGTTATCTGTTAATATCTCTACTGTTACCTGTTAGTATCTCTACTGTTACCTGTTAGTATCTCTACTGTTACCTGTTAGTATCTCTACTGTTACCTCCCTACCTGTTAGTATCTCTACTGTTACCTCCCTATCTGTTAGTATCTCTACTGTTACCCCCCTATCTGTTAGTATCTCTACTGTTACCTGTTAGTATCTCTACTGTTACCTGTTAGTATCTCTACTGTTACCTGTTAGTATCTCTACTGTTACCTGTTAGTATCTCTACTGTTACCTCCCTATCTGTTAGTATCTCTACTGTTACATGTTAGTAACTCTACTGTTACCTGTTAGTATCTCTACTGTTACCTGTTAGTATCTCTACTGTTACTTGTTAGTATCTCTACTGTTACCCCCCTATCTGTTAGTATCTCTAATGTTACCCCCCTACCTGTTAGTATCTCTACTGTTACCCCCCTATCTGTTAGTATCTCTACTGTTACCCCCCTATCTGTTAGTATCTCTACTGTTACCTGTTAGTATCTCTACTGTTACCTGTTAGTATCTCTACTGTTACCTGTTAATATCTCTACTGTTACCTGTTAGTATCTCTACTGTTACCTGTTAGTATCTCTACTGTTACCTCCCTACCGGTTAGTATCTCTACTGTTACCTGTTAGTATCTCTACTGTTACCTCCCTACCTGTTAGTATCTCTACTGTTACCTGTTAGTATCTCTACTGTTATCTGTTAGTATCTCTACTGTTACCTGTTAGTATCTCTACTGTTATCTGTTATTATCTCTACTGTTACCCCCCTATCTGTTAGTATCTCTACTGTTACCTGTTAGTATCTCTACTGTTACCTGTTAATATCTCTACTGTTACCCCCCTATCTGTTAGTATCTCTACTGTTACCTGTTAGTATCTCTACTGTTATCTGTTAATATCTCTACTGTTACCCCCCTATCTGTTAGTATCTCTACTGTTACCTGTTAGTATCTCTACTGTTACCTGTTAGTATCTCTACTGCTATCTGTTAATATCTCTACTGTTACCTGTTAGTATCTCTACTGTTACCTGTTAGTATCTTTACTGTTACCTCTCTACCTGTTAGTATCTCTACTGTTACCTGTTAGTATCTCTACTGTTACCTCCCTACCTGTTAGTATCTCTACTGTTACCTGTTAGTATCTCTACTGTTATCTGTTAGTATCTCTACTGTTACCTGTTAGTATCTCTACTGTTATCTGTTAATATCTCTACTGTTACCCCCCTATCTGTTAGTACTGTTACCTGTTAGTATCTCGACTGTTATCTGTTAATATCTCTACTGTTACCCCCTATCTGTTAGTATCTCTACTGTTACCTGTTACTATCTCTACTGTTACCTGTTAGTACCTCTACTGTTACCTGTTAGTATCTCTACTGTTACCTGTTAGTATCTATACTGTTACCTGTTAGTATCTCTACTGTTACCTTCCTATCTGTTAGTATCTCTACTGTTACCTGTTAGTATCTCTACTGTTACCTCCCTACCTGTTAGTATCTCTACTGTTACCTCCCTATCTGTTAGTATCTCTACTGTTACCCCCCTATCTGTTAGTATCTCTACTGTTACCTGTTAGTATCTCTACTGTTACCTGTTAGTATGTCTACTGTTACCTGTTAGTATCTCTACTGTTACCTCCCTATCTGTTAGTATCTCTACTGTTACCCCCCTACCTGTTAGTATCTCTATTGTTACCCACCTATCTGTTAGTATCTCTACTGTTACCTGTTAGTATCTCTACTGTTACCTGTTAGTATCTCTACTGTTACCTGTTAGTATCTCTACTGTTACCTGTTAGTATCTCTACTGTTACCTGTTAGTATCTCTACTGTTACCTCCCTACCTGTTAGTATCTCTACTGTTACCTGTTAGTATCTCTACTGTTACCTCCCTACCTGTTAGTATCTCTACTGTTACCTGTTAGTATCTCTACTGTTACCTCCCTACCTGTTAGTATCTCTACTGTTACCTGTTAGTATCTCTACTGTTACCTCCCTACCTGTTAGTATCTCTACTGTTACCTGTTAGTATCTCTACTGTTACCTCCCTACCTGTTAGTATCTCTACTGTTACCTGTTAGTATCTCTACTGTTACCTCCCTACCTGTTAGTATCTCTACTGTTACCTGTTAGTATCTCTACTGTTATCTGTTAGTATCTCTACTGTTACCTGTTAGTATCTCTACTGTTATCTGTTAATATCTCTACTGTTACCCCCCTATCTGTTAGTATCTCTACTGTTACCTGTTAGTATCTCTACTGTTATCTGTTAATATCTCTACTGTTACCCCCCTATCTGTTAGTATCTCTACTGTTACCTGTTAGTATCTCAACTGTTACCTGTTAGTATCTCTACTGTTACCTGTTAGTACCTCTACTGTTACCTGTTAGTATCTCTACTGTTACCTGTTAGTATCTCTACTGTTACCTGTTAGTATCTCTACTGTTACCTCCCTATCTGTTAGTATCTCTACTGTTACCTGTTAGTATCTCTACTGTTACCTGTTAGTATCTCTACTGTTACCTCCCTACCTGTTAGTATCTCTACTGTTACCCTACCTGTTAGTATCTCAACTGTTACCCCCCTATCTGTTAGTATCTCTACTGTTACCTGTTAGTATCTCTACTGTTACCTGTTAGTGTCTCTACTGTTATCTGTTAATATCTCTACTGTTACCTGTTAGTATCTCTACTGTTACCTGTTAGTGTCTCTACTGTTATCTGTTAGTATCTCTACTGTTACCTCCCTACCTGTTAGTATCTCTACTGTTATCTGTTAATATCTCTACTGTTACCTGTTAGTATCTCAACTGTTACCTGTTAGTATCTCTACTGTTACCTGTTAGTATCTCTACTGTTACCTGTTAGTATCTCTACTGTTATCTGTTAATATCTCTACTGTTACCTGTTAGTATCTCTACTGTTACCTGTTAGTGTCTCTACTGTTATCTGTTAGTATCTCTACTGTTACCTCCCTACCTGTTAGTATCTCTACTGTTATCTGTTAATATCTCTACTGTTACCTGTTAGTATCTCTACTGTTACCTGTTAGTATCTCTACTGTTACCTGTTAGCATCTCTACTGTTACCTGTTAGTATCTCTACTGTTATCTGTTAATATCTCTACTGTTACCTGTTAGTATCTCTACTGTTACCTGTTAGTATCTCTACTGTTACCTGTTAGCATCTCTACTGTTACCTGTTAGTATCTCTACTGTTATCTGTTAATATCTCTACTGTTACCTGTTAGTATCTCAACTGTTACCTGTTAGTATCTCTACTGTTACCTGTTAGTATCTCTACTGTTACCTGTTAGTATCTCAACTGTTACCTGTTAGTATCTCTACTGTTACCTGTTAGTACCTCTACTGTTACCTGTTAGTATCTCTACTGTTACCTGTTAGTATCTCTACTGTTACCTGTTAGTATCTCTACTGTTACCTCCCTATCTGTTAGTATCTCTACTGTTACCTGTTAGTATCTCTACTGTTACCCCCCTATCTGTTAGTATCTCTACTGTTACCTGTTAGTATCTCTACTGTTACCTGTTAGTATCTCTACTGTTACCTGTTAGTATCTCTACCGTTACCTCCCTATCTGTTAGTATCTCTACTGTTACCCCCCTATCTGTTAGTATCTCTACTGTTACCTGTTAGTATCTCTACTGTTACCTGTTAGTATCTCTACTGTTACCTCCCTATCTGTTAGTATCTCTACTGTTACCTGTTAGTATCTCTACTGTTACCTGTTAGTATCTCTACTGTTACCTCCCTATCTGTTAGTATCTCTACTGTTACCCCCCTATCTGTTAGTATCTCTACTGTTACCTGTTAGTATCTCTACTGTTACCTGTTAGTATCTCTACTGTTACCTCCCTATCTGTTAGTATCTCTACTGTTACCTCCCTATCTGTTAGTATCTCTACTGTTACCTGTTAGTATCTCTACTGTTACCCCCTATCTGTTAGTATCTCTACTGTTACCTGTTAGTATCTCTACTGTTACCTGTTAGTATCTCTACTGTTACCTCCCTATCTGTTAGTATCTCTACTGTTACCTGTTAGTATCTCTACTGTTACCTGTTAGTATCTCTACTGTTACCTCCCTATCTGTTAGTATCTCTACTGTTACCCCCCTATCTGTTAGTATCTCTACTGTTACCTGTTAGTATCTCTACTGTTACCTGTTAGTATCTCTACTGTTACCTCCCTATCTGTTAGTATCTCTACTGTTACCTCCCTATCTGTTAGTATCTCTACTGTTACCTGTTAGTATCTCTACTGTTACCTCCCTATCTGTTAGTATCTCTACTGTTACCTCCCTATCTGTTAGTATCTCTACTGTTACCTGTTAGTGTCTCTACTGTTACCCCCTATCTGTTAGTATCTCTACTGTTACCTGTTAGTATCTCTACTGTTACCTCCCTATCTGTTAGTATCTCTACTGTTACCTGTTAGTATCTCTACTGTTACCTGTTAGTATCTCGACTGTTATCTGTTAATATCTCTACTGTTACCCCCTATCTGTTAGTATCTCTACTGTTACCCCCTATCTGTTAGTATCTCTACTGTTACCTCCCTATCTGTTAGTATCTCTACTGTTACCTGTTAGTATCTCTACTGTTACCTGTTAGTATCTCGACTGTTATCTGTTAATATCTCTACTGTTACCCCCTATCTGTTAGTATCTCTACTGTTACCTCCCTATCTGTTAGTATCTCTACTGTTACCTGTTAGTATCTCTACTGTTACCTGTTAGTATCTCGACTGTTACCTCCCTATCTGTTAATATCTCTACTGTTACCCCCTATCTGTTAGTATCTCTACTGTTACCTCCCTATCTGTTAGTATCTCTACTGTTACCTGTTAGTATCTCTACTGTTACCTGTTAGTATCTCTACTGTTACCTGTTAGTATCTCTACTGTTACCTGTTAGTATCTCTACTGTTACCTGTTAGTATCTCTACGGTTACCTGTTAGTATCTCTACTGTTACCTGTTAGTATCTCTACTGTTATCTGTTAGTATCTCTACTGTTACCTGTTAGTATCTCTACTGTTACCTGTTAGTATCTCTACTGTTACCTGTTAGTATCTCTACTGTTATCTGTTAATATCTCTACTGTTACCCCCCTATCTGTTAGCATCTCTACTGTTACCTGTTAGTATCTCTACTGTTATCTGTTAATATCTCTACTGTTACCCCCCTATCTGTTAGTATCTCTACTGTTACCCCCCTACCTGTTAGTATCTCTACTGTTACCCCCCTATCTGTTAGTATCTCTACTGTTACCTGTTAGTATCTCTACTGTTACCTGTTAGTATCTCTACTGTTACCTGTTAGTATCTCTACTGCTATCTGTTAATATCTCTACTGTTACCTGTTAGTATCTCTACTGTTACCTGTTAGTATCTGTACTGTTACCTCTCTACCTGTTAGTATCTCTGATAAGTTTCATAAGCGCACTGTGATTATATTATGCACGATATCCTCCCACCAGGATTATTGTAGGGATTACAGATTACATGCAGAAAGCAGAGGGTTTGGAGTGGATTTAATTTAATTTGCGCCATTGCTTTATGGCAGCAGAGCAGGGACATACGGAGCATTGTAGAGAGGAGAGCCCATTTCCGCTCCGCACCAGTTATCATGTGTCCATGACAGGTTTTGGTCTTGCATGAAGGATTCATAGAAATGGGAAGTTTAATCAGTTTTAGCCCCATAGAGAGAGAGAGAGAGAGAGAGAGAGAGAGAGAGAGAGAGAGAGAGAGAGAGAGAGAGAGAGAGAGAGAGAGAGAGAGAGAGAGAGAGAGAGAGAGAGAGAGAGAGAGAGAGAGAGAGAGAGAGAGAGAGAGAGAGAGAGAGAGAGAGAGAGAGAGAGAGAGAGAGAGAGAGAGAGAGAGAGAGAGACAGACAGACAGACAGACAGACAGACAGACAGACAGACAGACAGACAGACAGACAGACAGACAGACAGACAGACAGACAGAGAGAGAGAGGAGCAACTATGCTTGTTTCCATTCTGTTATTCTCATTTGGTGCAAATGCCACAGGTGTTTATGTAGATATTACAGTAATGCACAAAAGTTATTACTGTTTATTCACACTATGACACATATGAAAGCATTGGAATTAAAGAGGCAGAATCGTGCTCAGACTGCGTTCCTATGGTACCAACTATTTATTTTAGATTAAACAATTATCCAGCCTAATTAACATTGTAGACATCTAATTATTATCGCAATAATTAAATAGTCCTTGATCAACGCGCCAAATCCACTGAAGAGATAATATTAATTGTATTAGTTACCTGTGGGACCCATTTTTCTAATTTCCTGGACTTTTCTCAGACTCCACCATGGCCCTTTATTCACCTGGGGAACGAGAGGAGGACTGCGTCCCAAAACAGTACCCTAATCGCTTTGTAGTGCATTTATGTTGACCAGGGCTGATAGTAGGGGGCAAGATGCCATTTGGGATGCAAGTCTATGAGATAATAATGTGTTCATTAGAATGATGAATGTTTCGTGTTTTCTTTCGATTTGTCTTAATTTTCCAAATTAGTTGGGAAATGTCTGCTGCACATTTTGTAACGATTCTCGTGGGCTGAAGGAAGAGTGGACCAAGGTGCAGCGTTTAAAGTGTTCATGATTTAATCCAAAAACCAAATCGAACAAAAACAACAAATAGGAGAACGAAAGCGAAACAGTTCTGTCTGGTGCAGACACAAAAACAGAAAACAACTACCCACAAAACACAGGTGGGAAAAGGCTACCTAAGTATGGTTCTCAATCAGAGATTTGGATTTTTTGAGATTGAGAACCACACCCAAACACATAGAAATAGAAATAGACAACATAGAACAAAAACATAGAATGCCCACCCCAACTCACGCCCTGACCAACCAAAATAGAGACATATAAAGGATCTCTAAGGTCAGGGCGTGACACATTTGTTATCTTAGATGTTATTTACAAATTGAAAATGAAAACCAAAACATCACGTTTCTGTTTCAGATGGCACGGGTCCACCGCTGAAACGTCCTGATAGTCAATGTGATGTTCTGCTGGTTATTTTACTATATTAGACATTGTGTTCCTTCCCAGCCAGCGTTCTTCCAAATCAGATCATTCTGCTCGGGGGAGGAAATACAATTCAACCTCTCTACATTCCACTTCCATGAAAAATAATCATTGTTCTTTCATGTGTTGTGGTTGCTCAGGTAACATGAGTTAAGAGGAGGAGCTAGTGTGCGGAATGACGCCTGTTTGACTTTATAGAACAGGAAATTGGAAAACACTGAGTTCAAATAAATAAAACTAAGATCATGTAAAAGAAAAGATAACCATAACCTCAAATAAATAAAACTAAGATCATGTAAAATAAAAGATAACCATAACCTCATAAGAGACAGTCAAATAGCATTGTGGTAACCACCACAATGTCAGTAAATAAATGCCACTGGTGTTTACATTCACAGCATCTGAGAGATAACCACTCTCTCTGATTTGAGCCAGCATGCTTTAGAGAGATCAACGCCTCCACAGTAACCACTACTATACCAATCTCACAGGCAAAGGATTGAGAATGTTGTCAACAGTTGTTCCAGCCATCCAACCAATGTCATTACCCAGTCAATGTCATTACCCAGTCAATGTCATTACCCAGTCAAAGTCATTACCCAGTCAATGTCATTACCCAGTCAATGTCATTACCCAGCCAATGTCATTACCCAGCCAATGTCATTACCCAGTCAATGTCATTACCCAGTCAATGTCATTACCCAGTCAATGTTATTACCCAGTCAATGTCATTACCCAGTCAATGTCATTACCCAGTCAATGTCATTACCTCGTCAATGTCATTACCCAGTCAATGTCATTACCCAGTCAATGTCATTACCCAGTCAATGTTATTATCCAGTCAATGTCATTACCCAGTCAATGTCATTACCCAGTCAATGTCATTACCTCGTCAATGTCATTACCCAGTCAATGTCATTACCCAGTCAATGTCATTACCCAGTCAATGTCATTACCTTGTCAATGTCATTACCCAGTCAATGTCATTACCCAGTCAATGTCATTACCCAGCCAATGTATCAAGTCAATTTACAGTAGCTATTACAGTGAAATGCTATTGTTTGAGGAGAGTGCATAATTATGAACTTCCAAAGTTATTAATAAACCAATTAGGCATATGGGCCGTCTTGATACGTGTTACGTTCCCCAGTGTCTGTGTTGTAGTTTGTGTATTTGAGTGTGTGTTTCAGGAGATGGCTTCCTGAATTCTCCCCAAGCAGCTGATTGGTCAACTCCATGGCTAATTGGAGCTGACCCCGCCCCCTCGCCAGGATGCAGCTGTCTTCAATTAGACTCCTTCTGAAGCTATATAAGCCAGTGTTCTGTTGCTCAGAGGAGAGAATGCAGAGAGAGATTGATTGTATATCCTGAGAGATCATTGCAGAGAGAGGGATCATTGCAGAGGGTTATATCATTTGCTGGTTGTGTTCTCAGAGAGAGATCACTGCTGAGAGTGAGGCAGGCAGTTGGTATGAACTATGTTACTTGTTGATGGGAGCAGCTTTGGTTTGTTCTGTGTGAGTTTGTTGCTCAGTCAGAGCCTATTTGATGTCCTGTGTTTCTCCGTGTGTTTGTGAAATTGTTTATAATATTCTGTTTCATTTGTTCCCAGGGGGAAGGGGAAGGCACTTAGGGAGTGCTTAGGCAAGAGGCCCGCGGGCATACATATACCCGTAGTATATTCACTGTCTAGGCACACTAGGTAAGACCTGGGTGGACCACCCCCTGTATTTTGGTTAGGGCACCAGGTGGTGCTAAGTTAGGTAAGTAGTGGGTAGGCAGGTAAGGTAGGAGAAGGGGCTTTGATATTTACTTTCTTTGCTTTGGTTCCATCCAGCCCCTTTTCCCCATATTACCGTGTGATGGAATAAATTCCTTGTAAACGGTACCACTCTCTCTGCCTTTGTCATCCTTACTCGCACCTACAGTCCATACCTCTTTCACTTCATTGGGAGTTGAGTTGTAGCAGGGTGTTGCATTGCCTCTTCCTAGAGGCGTGCGTAACAATACAACATTTTGAACATAAATGCAATGGTTTATTGGATCAGTCTAAAAGTTTGCACATACACTGCTGCCATCTAGTGGCCAAACTCTAAATGTCTCCTGGGCTGGAATCATACATTATGGCCTTTCTCTTGCATTTCAAAGATGATGGTTAAAAAAAGTTTTTAAAAACATTTTTTTCTTTGTATAATCTTTTACCAAATCTAATGTGTTCTCCTAAATTCATTTCACATTTCCACAAACTTCAACGTTTCCTTTCAAATGGTATTAAGAATATGCATATCCTTGCTTCAGGGCCTGAGCTACAGGCAGGTAGATTTAGGTATGTCATTTTAGTTGAAAATTGAAAAAAAGGGGTGGATCCTTGAGAGAAACATTATACGTCCATAGAAAGACAATTATACCTCCATAGAAAGACAATTATACATTCAGAGAGAGAGCAAGACCATCATCCGTCTATAGAGAGAGAGAGAGCAAGACCATCATCCGTCCATAGAGAACGCAAGACCATCATCCGTCCATAGAGAGAGAGACCCTCATACGTCCATAGAGAGAGAGAGACCATTATACATCCATAGAGAGAGAGAGCGAAAGAGAGAGGCCATCATAGGTCCATATAGAGGAAGATACCATTATACATCCATAGAGATAGAGAGAGACCATTATAGGTCCATAGAGAGAGAGATACAATTATACGTCCATAGAGAGAGATACCATTTTACATCCATAGAGAGAGAGGCCATCATAGGTCTATAGAGAGAGGGAGAGAGAGAAAGAGAGACCGTTATAGGTCCATAGTCTATATATAGAACATTTGTTGGTTACAAAGACAAAGGATAATTTTCCTACCAAGAGAAGAGAGTGTCTCAGTACAGAGAGAGAACAGAGAGAACAGAGAGAACAGAGTGTCTCAGTACAGAGAGAACAGAGAGAACAGAGAGAACAGAGTGTCTCAGTACAGATAGAGAACAGAGAGAACAGAGAGAACAGAGTGTCTCAGTACAGAGAGAACAGAGAGAACAGAGAGAACAGAGTGTCTCAGTACAGAGAGAACAGAGAGAACAGAGTGTCTCAGTACAGAGAGAGAACAGAGAGAACAGAGTGTCTCAGTACAGAGAGAGAACAGAGAGAACAGAGTGTCTCAGTACAGAGAGAGAACAGAGAGAACAGAGTGTCTCAGTACAGAGAGAGAACAGAGAGAACAGAGTGTCTCAGTACAGAGAGAGAACAGAGAGAACAGAGTGTCTCAGTACAGAGAGAGAACAGTGTCTCAGTACAGAGAGAACAGAGAGAACAGAGTGTCTCAGTATAGAGAGAGAACAGAGAGAACAGAGAGAACAGAGAGAACAGAGTGTCTCAGTACAGAGAGAAAACAGAGAGAACAGAGAGAACAGAGAGAACAGAGAGAACAGATAGAACAGAGTGTCTCAGTACAGAGAGAGAACAGAGAGAACAGAGAGTCTCAGTACAGAGAGAGAACAGTGTCTCAGTACAGAGAGAACAGAGAGAACAGAGTGTCTCAGTATAGAGAGAGAACAGAGAGAACAGAGAGAACAGAGTGTCTCAGTACAGAGAGAGAACAGAGAGAACAGGGAGAACAGAGAGAACAGAGAGAACAGAGAGAACAGAGTGTCTCAGTACAGAGAGAGAACAGAGAGAACAGAGTGTCTCAGTACAGAGAGAGAACAGAGAGAACAGAGTGTCTCAGTACAGAGAGAGAACAGAGTGTCTCAGTACAGAGAGAGAACAGAGAGAACAGAGTGTCTCAGTACAGAGAGAACAGAGAGAACAGAGAGAACAGAGAGAACAGAGTGTCTCAGTACAGAGAGAGAACAGAGAGAACAGAGTGTCTCAGTACAGAGAGAGAACAGAGAGAACAGAGTGTCTCAGTACAGAGAGAGAACAGTGAGAACAGAGTGTCTCAGTACAGAGAGAGAACAGAGAGAACAGAGTGTCTCAGTACAGAGAGAGAACAGAGAGAACAGAGTGTCTCAGTACAGAGAGAACAGAGAGAACAGAGTGTCTCAGTACAGAGAGAGAACAGAGAGAACAGAGTGTCTCAGTACAGAGAGAGAACAGAGAGAACAGAGTGTCTCAGTACAGAGAGAGAACAGTGAGAACAGAGTGTCTCAGTACAGAGAGAGAACAGAGAGAACAGAGTGTCTCAGTACAGAGAGAGAACAGAGAGAACAGAGTGTCTCAGTACAGAGAGAACAGAGAGAACAGAGTGTCTCAGTACAGAGAGAGAACAGAGAGAACAGAGTGTCTCAGTACAGAGAGAACAGAGAGAACAGAGTGTCTCAGTACAGAGAGAGAACAGAGAGAACAGAGTGTCTCAGTACAGAGAGAACAGAGAGAACAGAGTGTCTCAGTACAGAGAGAGAACAGAGAGAACAGAGTGTCTCAGTACAGAGAGAGAACAGAGAGAACAGAGTGTCTCAGTATAGAGAGAGAACAGAGAGAACAGAGTGTCTCAGTACAGAGAGAGAACAGAGAGAACAGAGTGTCTCAGTACAGAGAGAGAACAGTGTCTCAGTACAGAGAGAGAACAGAGTGTCTCAGTACAGAGAGAGAACAGAGAGAACAGAGAGAACAGAGTGTCTCAGTACAGAGAGAGAACAGAGAGAACAGAGTGTCTCAGTACAGAGAGAGAACAGAGAGAACAGAGAGAACAGAGAGAACAGAGTGTCTCAGTACAGAGAGAGAACAGAGAGAACAGAGAGAACAGAGTGTCTCAGTACAGAGAGAGAACAGAGAGAACAGAGTGTCTCAGTACAGAGAGAGAACAGAGAGAACAGAGAGAACAGAGAGAACAGAGTGTCTCAGTATAGAGAGAGAACAGAGAGAACAGAGAGAACAGAGAGAACAGAGTGTCTCAGTACAGAGAGAGAACAGAGAGAACAGTGTCTCAGTACAGAGAGAACAGAGAGAACAGAGTGTCTCAGTATAGAGAGAGAACAGAGAGAACAGAGAGAACAGAGAGAACAGAGTGTCTCAGTATAGAGAGAGAACAGAGAGAACAGAGAGAACAGAGAGAACAGAGAGAACAGAGTGTCTCAGTACAGAGAGAACAGAGAGAACAGAGTGTCTCAGTACAGAGAGAACAGAGAGAACAGAGTGTCTCAGTACAGAGAGAGAACAGAGAGAACAGAGTGTCTCAGTACAGAGAGAGAACAGAGAGAACAGAGAGAACAGTGTCTCAGTACAGAGAGAGAACAGTGTCTCAGTACAGAGAGAACAGAGAGAACAGAGTGTCTCAGTATAGAGAGAGAACAGAGAGAACAGAGAGAACAGAGTGTCTCAGTACAGAGAGAGAACAGAGAGAACAGAGAGTCTCAGTACAGAGAGAACAGAGAGAACAGAGTGTCTCAGTACAGAGAGAGAACAGAGAGAACAGAGAGTCTCAGTACAGAGAGAACAGAGAGAACAGAGTGTCTCAGTACAGAGAGAACAGAGAGAACAGAGTGTCTCAGTACAGAGAGAGAACAGAGAGAACAGTGTCTCAGTACAGAGAGAACAGAGAGAACAGAGTGTCTCAGTACAGAGAGAGAACAGAGAGAACAGAGTGTCTCAGTACAGAGAGAGAACAGAGAGAACAGAGTGTCTCAGTACAGAGAGAACAGAGAGAACAGAGTGTCTCAGTACAGAGAGAGAACAGAGAGAACAGAGAGAACAGAGAGAACAGAGAGAACAGAGAGAACAGAGTCAGGGATATCTTTCCTTTCATCAAAAGAAGCATAAGGCACTATGCACCTTAATAGCTGACTTGAGATTACATGAAGTCCTGAACCACTCTACTGTGTCTACTTCCCAAATGGAACCCTATTCCATACAAAGTGCACTACATTTTACCAGAGCCCTATGGACCCTGGTCAAAAGTAGTGCACTATTTAGAAAATACGGCGACATTTATGAAGCAGCCTGTTTCTACTTACCAGGCGGAGGCAATTTCCCCCTGCTCTTCTCCCCTGTTCTGTCCCTGTCAGGGCTTGGGGAGAGCTAAGATAACACCCAGCTATTACAGACAGTCAAATTATATTTGTTTCTAGTGGCAGGATAATGATGTTGCTGAGGCAGCCAGGGTAGATATATTCTAGAGAATTGCCTAATAGCGCGGCCGTGGGGGATGAAATTGTTTTTCGATAAAATGTAATAGGACATTTCAAATGGGAAATCTGCAGTTGTTCCATCCATTTTTTGACATATAAATGAATGATATGTATCCACTGACTCTTGGAGAACACAACTTTTAAATACCCCATGAGTTTAGTTCCACTGTCGTGCCCTATCAGAACCAGTCAAAACTTTGGACACACTTACTCATTACAGGGTTTTTCTACATTGTAGAATAATAGTGAAGACATCAAAACTATGAAATAACACCTATGGAATCATGTAGTAATGAAAACAGTATTAAACAAATCAAAATATATTTTATATTTGAGATTCTTCAAAGTAGCCACCCTATTGCCTTGATGACAGCTTTGCACACACTTGGCATTCTCTCAACCAGCTTCATGAGGTAGTCACCTGGAATGCATTTCAATTAACAGGTGTGCCTTGTTAAAAGTTAATTTGTGCCATTCAGTTGTGTTGTGACAAGGTAAGGGTGGTATACAGAAGACAGCCCTATTGGGTAAAATACCAGGTCCACATTATGGCAAGAACAGCTCACATAAGAGAAACATGAAGGTCAGTCAATCTGGAAAAGTTCCAGAACTTTTAAAGTTTCTTCAAGTGCAGTTGCAAAAAACATCAAGTGATATTATGAAACTGGCTCTCATGAGGACCGCCACAGGAAAGGAAGACTCTGCTGCAGAGGATAAGTTCCTTAGAGTTACCAGCCTCAGAAATTGCAGCCCAAATAAAATGTTCACGTAACAGACACATCTCAACATCAACTGCTCAGAGGAGACTGTGTGAATCAGGCCTTCATGGACCAATTGCTTCAAAGAAACCACTGCTAAAGGACAACAATAATAATAAGAGACTTGTTTGGGAAAAGAAACAAGCGCAATTGACATTAGACCGGTGGAAATCTGTCCTTTGGTCTGAAGAGTCCAAATGTTTGATTTTTGGTTCCAACCGCCTTGTCTTTATGAGACGCAGAGTAGGTGAACAGATGATCGTGGCATGTGTGGTTCCCACCATGAAGCATGGAGGAGGAGGTGTGATGGTGTGGGGGTGCTTTGCTGGTGACACACTGTGATTCATTTAGAATTCAAGGAACACGTAACGAGCATGGCTACCACAACATTCTGCAGCGATATGTCATCCCATCTGGTTTTGGACTATCATTTGTTATTCAACAGGACAATGACCCAACACACCTCCAGGTTGTGTAAGATCTATTTGTCCAAGAAGGAGAGTGATGGAGTGCTGCATCAGATGACCTGCCCTCTACAATCACCCACCTCAACCCAATTGAGATGGTTTGGGATGAGTCTGACTGCAGAGTGAAGGAAAAGCAGCCAACAAGTGCTCAGCATATGTGGGAACTCCTTCAAGATTGTTGGAAAGCATTCTTTTTCATTTATTTTATTTTATTTCACTTTTATTTAACCAGGTAGGCTAGTTGAGAACAAGTTCTAATTTGCAACTGCGACCTGGCCAAGATAAAGCAAAGCAGTTTGACACATACAACAACACAGAGCTTCGTGGAATAAACAAACATACAATCAATAATACAGTAGAATAATACAGTAGAAAAATCAATATACAGCATGTGCAAATGAGGTAGGATAAGAGAGGTAAGGCAATAAATAGGCCATGGTGGCAAAGTAACTACAATATAGCAATTAAACACTGGAATGGTAGGATGTGCAGAAGATGAATGTGCAAGCATTCCAGGTGAAGCTGGTTGAGAGAATGCCAAGAGTGTGCAAAGCTGTCATCAAGGCAAAGTGTGTCTACTTTGAAGTATCTCAAATCTCAAATATATTTTGATTTGTTTAAAAAAAATTGGTTACTACATGATTTCATACAGTATGTGTTATTTCATAGTTTTGTTGTCTTCACTATTATTCTACAATGTAGTAAATAGTAAAAACTTTTGACTGGTACCGTATGACTCTATGGACGTATAATGGCCTCTCTCTATGGACGTATAATGGCCTCTCTCTCTATGGACGTATAATGGCCTCTCTCTCTATGGACGTATAATGGTCTCGCTCTCTCTCTCTCTCTCTCTCTCTCTCTCTCTCTCTCTCTCTCTCTCTCTCTCTCTCTCTCTCTCTCTCTCTCTCTCTCTCTCTCTATATATATATATATATATATATATATATGTATATACATATGAACTTATAATGGTCTCTCTCTCTATGGACTTATAATGGTCTCTCTCTCTCTCTCTCTCTCTCTCTCTCTCTCTCTCTCTCTCCTCTCGCTCTCCTCTCGCTCTCTCTCGCTCTCTCTCGCTCTCTCTCGCTCTCTCTCGCTCTCTCTCTCTCTCTCTCTCTCTCTCTCTCTCTCTCTCTCTATATATATATATATATATATATGAACTTATAATGGTCTCTCTCTCTACGGCCATATAATGGTCTCTCTCTCTGGGCTTATAATGGTCAGTAAATTGTGTTGTTAATGCAGGTCACATAGACTACTGTCATACGTTACATTGTAACTACTGTATACAGCAATAACATGTGCTTAATACCTCAGACAATGTATCATTATTGTAAGTAACAAAACGAGGTTAACAATCTGAATTGAAGTTATTGGCGTCCCAAATACCAACCTATTCCCTATATAGTGCACTACTTTTGACCAGAGCCCTATGGGGCACGACGTCATTTTATCTTCCCCCAGTAAGTGATATCTTTCCCCCAGTGAGTGATATCTTTCCCCAAGTGAGTGATATCTTTCCCCTAGTAAGTGACATATTTCCCCCAGTGAGTGATCTCTTTCCCCTAGTGAGTGATATCTTTCCCCTAGTGAGTGATATATTTCCCCCAGTGAGTGATATATTTCCCACAGTGAGTGATATATTTCCCCTGGTGAGTGATATCTTTCCCCTGGCGAGTGATATATTTCGCTGAGTGAGTGATATATTTCCCCCAGTGAGTGATATCTTTCCCCTGGCGAGTGATATATTTCGCTGAGTGAGTGATATATTTCCCCCAGTACGTGACATATTTCCCCTGGTGAGTGATATCTTTCCCCTGGTGAGTGATATCTTTCCCCCGGTGAGTGATATCTTTCCCCTAGTGAGTGATATATTTCCCCCAGTGAGTGATATCTTTTGCCCTAGTGAGTAATCTCTTTCCCCCAGTGAGGGATATATTTCGCCTGGTGAGTGATATCTTTCCCCTGGTGAGCGATATCTTTCCCCAGTGAGTGATATCTTTCCCCTAGTGAGTGATTTCTTTCCCCCACTGAGTGATAGCCTTCCCCCAGTGATGGATAACCTTTCCACCTGTGAGTGATACCTTTCCACCTGTGAGTGATACCTTTCCCGAGTGAGTGATATATTTCCCCCAGTGAGTGATATATTTCCCCCAGTGAGTGATAACTTTCCCCAAGTGATATATTTCCCCCAGTGAGTGTTACCTTTCCCCAGTGAGTGATATCTTTCCCCAGTGAGTGATATCTTTCCCCCAGTGAGTGATATCTTTCCCCTAGTGAGTGATCTCTTTCCCCCAGTGAGTGATATCTTTCCCCTAGTGAGTGATTTATTTCCCCCACTGCGTGATAGCCTTCCCCCAGTGATGGATAACCTTTCCACCTGTGAGTGATACCTTTCCACCTGTGAGTGATACCTTTCCCGAGTGAGTGATTATTTCCCCCAGTGAGTGATATATTTCCCCCAGTGATATCTTTCCCCCAGTGAGTGATATCTTTCCCCCAGTAAGTGACATCTTTTCCCCAGTGAGTGACATCTTTCCCCTAGTGAGTGACATATTTCCCCCAGTGAGTGATATTTTCCCCCTAGTGAGTGATTTCTTTCCCCCACTGAGTGATAGCCTTCCCCCAGTGATGGATAACCTTTCCACCTGTGAGTGATACCTTTCCACCTGTGAGTGATACCTTTCCAGAGTGAGTGATATATTTCCCCCAGTGAGTGATAACTTTCCCCAAGTGATATATTTCCCCCAGTGAGTGTTACCTTTCCCCAGTGAGTGATATATTTCCCCAGTGAGTGATATCTTTCCCCCAGTGAGTGATATCTTTCCCCTAGTGAGTGATATCTTCCCCCAGTGAGTGATATCTTTCCCCTAGTGAGTGATTTTTCCCCCCCACTGAGTGATAGCCTTCCCCCAGTGATGGATAACCTTTCCACCTCTGAGTGATACCTTTCCACCTGTGAGTGAAACCTTTCCAGAGTGAGTGATTATTTCCCCCAGTGAGTGATATATTTCCCCCAGTGAGTGATACCTTTCCCCGAGTGATATATTTCCCCCAGCGAGTGTTACCTTTCCCCAGTGAGTGATATATTTCCCCAGTGAGTGATTATTTCCCCCCAGTGAGTGATATATTTCCCTCCTTCTCTTCACCCCTTTCTATATTTATTAATTCCTATGAAGTCGTATTTTGGGGCTTTGAAGTAGAGACTACGCTCCAACTCCCCTGTTAAAATCTCATCAACACCTTCTCCCCTCCCCCTCTCTCGCTCGCCCCCCCCCCTCTCTCTCTCTCTCTCTCCCTCTCGCTCGCTCTCTCTCTCACGCTCTCTCTCTCTCGCTCTCTCTCTCCTCTCTCTCACGCTCTCTCTCTCCTCTCTCTCTCGCTCTCTCTCTCATTGATCAGGTTAAAGAAGATGTTCCAAGCACTGACCATGCAACCCAGCCAGACTCATATCCCTAGTGGTAGCATGTCATTGATCAGGTTAAAGAAGATGTTCCAAGCACTGACCATGCAACCCAGCCAGACTCATATCCCTAGTGGTAGCATGTCATTGATCAGGTTAAAGAAGATGTTCCAAGCACTGACCATGCAACCCAGCCAGACTCATATCCCTAGTGGTAGCATGTCATTGATCAGGTTAAAGAAGATGTTCCAAGCACTGACCATGCAACCCAGCCAGACTCATATCCCTAGTGGTAGCATGTCATTGATCAGGTTAAAGAAGATGTTCCAAGCACTGACCATGCAACCCAGCCAGACTCATATCCCTAGTGGTAGCATGTCATTGATCAGGTTAAAGAAGATGTTCCAAGCACTGACCATGCAACCCAGCCAGACTCATATCCCTAGTGGTAGCATGTCATTGTCAGTCCCTGTATGTGTTGCCTTCTCCTTAATGCATGTCCTGAATATTGTGTTCAGACAGACTGACACAATAAATGCATGCAGGGCATTCTATAGATAGATGTAAACTGTAGATAGATGTAAACTATAAATATGTGTACTCTATAGATAGATGTAAACTATAGAAATATGTAAACCATAGAAATATGTACAGTATAGATATATGTAAAGTATAGAAATATGTACTCTATAGATAGATGTACAGTATAGATATATGTAAAGTATAGATAGATGTACTCTATAGATATATGTAAAGTATAGATATATGTAAAGTATAGATAGATGTACTCTATAGATATATGTAAAGTATAGATATATGTAAACTATAGATAGATGTAAACTATAGATAGATGTAAACTATAGGGTTTGGATACGTTTGAATTGTCACCGTGGGAACAACATCTTCTATGTACTTCCTGATTAACTCAGTCACCGAGTAAGTGTATACATTGACATTATTCTCAGAATCAAGCCTGTGTGATCAAAGCAATCTTGAAGCCTAGATTCCAATTGGTCAGACCAACGTTGAACAGTCCTCACCACTGAATCTTCCTGCTTAAGTTTCTGCCTACAGGTGGGGAGGAGCAGAACGGAGGCGTGATCTGATTTGCCGAAGGGAGGGCGGGGGAGGGCCTTTGAGCCACCCCGGAAGGGAGAAAAGCAATGACCCAGAGTGTTCGAGCACAAGTAGCACAGGAGATGTGTTCATCAAATTTCAGGAACAATGTCCTCAGATGTATGTTATTATTAAAGTCCGCAGCTACAATATGCAGTTTCCAGTTTGCAGAAAGTCCAGTGTAGTTCCTTGAATGCCGTCGTGGTGTCGGTTTGAGGGGAAATATAGATGGCAGTGACGATGACCGAAGAAAATTATCTCGGGAGGTAATGCAATCGGCATTTCATGATGAGGTATTCCAGATCGGAAGAACAAAAGGACTTGAGTTCCTGCAAGTTACCACAATCACACCATGATTTGTAAATCATGAATCATACTCCTCCACCTTACTTTTTCCCATAGAGTTCATTCTTCCTGTCCACACGATGGACAGTGAACCCCGCTGGCTGAATGGATGGGGACAATATATCTGTAGAGAGCCATGATCCCGTAAAACATAATATGTTACAGTCCCTAATGTGTCTCTGGAAGGAGATCCTCGCCCTGAGCTGATCTACTTTATTGTCCAGGGACTGAACGTTAGCGAGTAGTATACTCGGAAGCGGTGGATGCTATGAACGCCGCCAGAGTCTGACTAGGGGCCCGTTTTTTCTTCCTCTTCTCCAGCATCAGCGTTTTGGTGCAGACCCTGGTATAAATAGTGCTGCCTTGGGAAGTTCAAAAATACGATCCAGTTCAGGGAAGTCACATTTCTGGTTGAAATTCTGGTGACTGATCGCCAATCTAATATTCAAAAGTTATTTTAGGCTGTAGGAAATAATACATGAAACATTCTGAGTAAATAATGTAAGAAATAACACACACAAAAAAAACACTGCAAAGTTGGCCAGGAGCTAGAAACAGGGTGACCGTGCCCGCCGGCACCATCTTGTATTGGTCTAAGTGATGCTCATGCATAAGGGAAACATTTTAGGACAACCTCATCAAGCCTCATCCCTACTCAAGAAGGGGTGAGGCTGAGGTTGTCCTAAAATGTACGCCATAATTGAAAACATTTTGCAGACCCAGAGGTCACCCTGCACTCTGTTTCAGCGAGAGATAAATAAGGTCCTGTCTCTTTATAGAGAAAGAGATCTCATTATTATTTTGCGCAGTGATAATGGCAGTAATTGTATTCCTTAATTCACAGCACCATTAGGATAACCAACGTCTGGCTGCGTCCATAATGGCACACTATTCACTATACACACTATAACGCACTACTTTTGACCATAACATATGCATTTTAATGGCAAGCATAGATGTGATAAATCCTGATCAGATAGTGATTGGATCATCTTGATGGGATAATGACAACCACATGTTAGTACCAGGTATAAACAGGGCTAGAGATACACTTCTAGGGTCAATCCTTAGATTATATGTGAAATGCATTGTCAATCGTATTGTGGTTATGAAGATGATATGGGATGGGATGGCTCCAAAAGATCCTTTCTTGTTCTCCATCTAATTATGAAAGCTATTGTGTCATTGAGAAGAACCCACCTGACCGAAAAGGTCCATTTTAGAAGGGTTTTAATTAATCAAACTCACAATCCACAAACATTGCATGTTTAATTGAAAATAAATAAATGAGAAAACATATAACACACATTTTAAGACACTGTTTTGTACAGTAAACTATATTATCTGTAAAACCCAATGTTCAGAACCAAATGAAACAGTCCTTTAGAATCTTCACACAACGTCTTCGACCTGTTACAGAGAATGCACTACGTATGACTTTTACATTAATGACGGTTTCAATGACAAATAAGCAACTTTAACTTATCCTTTTACATCATAAGAAGAACCCACATCATAATAAACACAACATCATTTTTTTTTAGGGAGGGGGGGCCGGACATTTTACAAAATCCATCAATACACAATTACCATCCATTGATTCTCACAGATGCTGTGGAGAATCTTGTTTGAAATAGGTAAAAAATACCAATTGCTCTGCAGGGTTGTTTTCTGTATAATGTACATGATGTCTTTTATAATTGTGAATGGGCTGTGTGATTGTGTACACACATTGATATCTACATACAGGTCATGTGATAACACCAAATAAATACAGAAATAATGCTCAATTCATGTTTGTCACTGTGACTCAAAACATGTGAAATGTTGAATTTCAAAATATACAGTAGCTTCAATATGAAACAGTATTCGATCTCTGAGAGTTATCTGGATTTCCTGCTTAGCATGTGGAGCCAAGCCGTCTCTGACGCAGCTGACTGTAAAATCTGGAGAAGAGTTGGAGTTTGCAAGGCTAATGACTGTCGGCTGCTTTCTCCCCTTTTAGACTGATTCCACAGGGATCCTGATTGCTGTTCCTTTGTTTCTTTATGTTCCCCATGAAACTGCAGTCTCATTTATCAGACCGCTCTATCCAGTCATAGTATTCTGTATTCTGAGAGGCCTATTTCACAGCCTGATGCCTCCTCATACCTCCTCTTCTCATGTTCCTCAGCCTCATACCTTCTCATCTGATCTTCCTCAGCCTCATACCTCCTCTTCTCATCCTCCTCAGCCTCATGCTTCCTCATTCCATGTTCCTCAGCCTCATACTGTACCTCCTCATCTCATCTTCCTCAGCCTCATACCTCCTCATCTCATGTTCCTCAGCCTCATGCTTCCTCATCTCATCTTCCTCAGCCTCATGCTTCCTCATTCCATGTTCCTCAGCCTCATATTGTACCTCCTCAACTCATCTTCCTCAGCCTCATGCTTCCTCATCTCATCTTCCTCAGCCTCATACTTCCTCATTGCATGTTCCTCAGCCTCATACTGTACCTCCTCATCTCATGTTCCTCAGCATCATGTTTCCTCATCTCATCTTCCTCAGCCTCATACCTTCTCAACTCATCTTCCTCAGCCTCATGCTTCCTCATCTCATCTTCCTCAGCCTCATACTTCCTCATGCCATGTTCCTCAGCCTCATACTGTACCTCCTCATCTCATATTCCTCAGCCTCATGCATCCTCATATCATCTTCCTTGGCCTCATACCTCCCCTTCTCATCTTCCTCAGCCTCATACCTCCTCAACTCATCTTCCTCAGCCTCATACCTTCTCAACTCATCTTCCTCAGCCGCATGCTTCCTCATCTCATCTTCCTCAGCCTCATGCTTCCTCATCTCATGTTCCTCAGCCTCATGCTTCCTCATATCATCTTCCTCAGCCTCATACCTTCTCAGCCTCATGCTTCCTCATCTCATCCTCCTCAGCCTCATGCTTCCTCATCTCATCCTCCTCGGCCTCATACTTCCTCAGTTCATCTTCCTCAGCCTCATACCTCCTCATCTCATCTTCCTCAGCCTCATACCTCCTCATCTCATCTTCCTCAGCCTCATGCTTCCTCATCTCATCTTCCTCAGCCTCATACCTCCTCATCTCATCTTCCTCAGCCTCATGCTTCCTCAGTTCATCTTCCTCAGCCTCATACCTCCTCATCTCATCTTCCTCAGCCTCATGCGGTTCTCTTTATCTCTCTTCTTTAGCGCATTGATGAACTG
Organism: Salvelinus namaycush; assembly: GCF_016432855.1. Classification (NCBI taxonomy): domain Eukaryota; kingdom Metazoa; phylum Chordata; class Actinopteri; order Salmoniformes; family Salmonidae; genus Salvelinus; species Salvelinus namaycush. The sequence goes on along the minus strand of NC_052328.1, from coordinate 498,024 downwards.
GTTGAAGAAGTGCTCTTGGTCTTTCTTCTTCAGCACTTGCTTGAAGCGCTGGTCGCGGCCGTACTTATCAGAAAACTCTTTGAAAGTTGACCTGGCAATAGAGAAAAGAAGAGATCATCCTAGAGAAAGGTGTGGGAGGGAGGGAGGGAGGGTGGATGGATGGATGGATGGAGGGAGGGAGGGAGGGAGGGAGGGAGGGAGGGAGGGAGGGAGGGAGGGAGGGAGGGAGGGAGGGAGGGAGGGAGGGAGGGAGGGAGGGTGGGATGGAGGGATGGAGTAACAACAACGAGGCTATATACAGGGGGTACCGGTACTGAGTCAGTGTGCGGGTGTACAGGTTAGAGGTAATTTATACATGTAAGTATACATATGGAAGCATGTAGTAACCCAAAAAAAGTGTTAAATAAATCAAAATATATTTTATATTTGAGATTCTTCAAAGTAGCTTTGCCTTGACGACATCTCTGTACACTCTTGACAAAGCATTAGACCGGTGGAAGTCTGTTCACCGTGTCTTTGTAAGACGCAGAGTGTGGTTCCCACCGTAAAGAATGGAAGAGCAGGTGTGATGGTGTGGGGGTGCTTTGCTGGTGACACGCTCAGTGATTTATTTAGAATTCAAGGAACACATAACCAGCATGTCTGCCACAACATTCTGCAGAAATATGCCATCCCATCTAGTTGCGCTTAGTGGGACTATCATTTGTTTTTCAACAGGATAATGACCCAACACACCTCCAGCCTGAGTAAGGGCTATTTGACCAAGAAGGAAAGTAATGGAGTGCTGCATCAGATGACCTGGCCTCCACAATCACTTGACCTCAACCCAATTGAGATGGTTTGGGATGAGTTGGACCGCAGAGTGAATGAATAGCAGCCAACATGTGCTCAGCATATGTGGGAACTCTTTCAAGACGGTCGGAAAAGCATTCCAGGTGAAGCTGGTTGAGAGAATGCCAAGAGTGTGCAAAGCTGTCATCAAGTCAAAGGGTGTCTCCTTTGAAGAATTTAAAATATAAAATATATTTTGATTTGGTTACTACAGTGTACATGATTCTATATGTGTTATTTCATAGCTGTGATGTTTTCACTATTATTCCACAATGTAGAAAATAGTAAAAAATAAGGAAAAACCAACGAGTATGTGGGTCCAAACTTTTAGTATGAAGCTATTTTGTATAAAGCGATTATGAAGCTTAGTTGAATAGTTAAATCCCCTACTGTACTTGCAATTCTATCACACAGTTAGCTTCAGGTTTTACCTGGATGTGATTTTCGACTCCTCTAGAAGTTTTCTATACTGGTCTTTTGCTTGCAGCAGTTTGCTCTGCTTCTCCTTGTGTTCTTCCTTCATCCTCACTTTGACAAACTGGTCAAACACCTGGAGATGAGGAACACGGTTACGATTGGCACAAGAAAATGACTTTGAAGATCCTTTCCGAGACAAAGACGACGGCTGTGTCCTAATCCTCTTTACTGTCGACTTAACTCTCACATTCACTGACAGGATAAATCAAATCAAATCTTATTGGTCGCATACACATATTTATCAGATGTTATTGCGGGTGTAGCAAAATGCTTGTGTTTCTAGCTCCAACAGTGCAGTAATTTCTAACAATTCACAACAATACACACACATCTAAAAGTAAAAGAATGGAATTAAGAAATAGATAAATATTAGTACAAGCAATGTCAGAGTCCGGAGTATAAATATATACATATATACATGTGCATATATATATATATATATATGCAGTATATGTGATGGGATGTATAGATATTATGGACAGTATGTGGATAGAATATGTAGTATATCTGAAGAATACTTGGATAGAATACTATATGTACAGCAATAGTTGAATAGGATGGACTTGACTAGAACACTGTATATACATATGAAATGGGTAAAACAGTATGTAAACATTACTAAAGTGACCAGTGTTCCATGTTTATGTACATAGGGCAATGCGGCAGGTAGCCTAGTGGTTAGAGCGTTGGACAAGTCACCAAAAGGTTGCAAGATCAAATCCCAGACCTGAAAAGGTACAAATCTCTCATTCTGCCCCTGAACAAGGCAGTTAACTGACTGTTCCTAGGCTGTCATTGAAAGGAAGAATTTGTTCTTAACTGACTTGCCTAGTTAAATAAAGGTAAAATGCAACATGACAAAAACCTCAACAATTCATCCCAAAGGTTTTTTGTGGAGTTTTACTAACATAATGCTTTCACCAAGGACAGGACACAAATGACAGTAATCATATATTGGGAGCACATCCATTAGGGGTGTGCTGACCTGACTGTACTCGTATTCCTAATCGGATCCATAAATTGGCACTTGAAAGTCGGATCGGATTTGGCTAAGTAGATGTTATCAAAACACCTATCTCCCTGCATGTTTAGAGACCAAACAACTGCAGATTAGGAGCAGAGGGCTTTGTGTCTGTGTCCTCAACTTGCAGATGAGGTCTTGCTTTGTATGGTTTTGTTTTTGGCTTTCTCATTTGCCTAGTTGACACACACTACCTTTTCATCAAGGTCTATGTACAACATAAACGTTTGCGGTCACTCAGTTAGAATGAACATCGGAGGTTCATATTTATTCCCTACCCTTGGCCCGCTTGTTAGATATTATGCACATTGATAGCTTGCTATATATTATGCACATTGATAGCTTGTTAGATATTATGCACATTGATAGCTTGTTAGATATTATGCACATTGATAGCTTGCTAGATATTATGCACATTGATAGCTTGCTAGATATTATGTACATTGATAGCTTGCTAGATATTATGCACAATGATAGCTTGCTAGATATTATGCACAATGATAGCTTGCTAGATATTATGCACAATGATAGCTTGTTAGATATTATGCACAATGATAGCTTGTTAGATATTATGCACATTGATAGCTTGCTAGATATTATGCACATTGATAGCTTGCTAGATATTATGCACATTGATAGCTTGCTAGATATTATGCACATTGATAGCATGCTATATATTATGAACATTGATAGCTTGCTAGATATTATGCACAATGATAGCTTGCTAGATATTATGCACATTGATAGCTTGTTAGATATTATGCACATTGATAGCTTGCTAGATATTATGCACATTGATAGCATGCTATATATTATGCACATTGATAGCTTGCTAGATATTATGCACAATGATAGCTTGCTAGATATTATGCACATTGATAGCTTGCTATATATTATGCACATTGATAGCTTGCTAGATATTATGCACAATGATAGCTTGCTAGATATTATGCACATTGATAGCTTGCTAGATATTATGCACAATGATAGCTTGCTAGATATTATGCACATTGATAGCTTGTTAGATATTATGCACATTGATAGCTTGCTAGATATTATGCACATTGATAGCATGCTATATATTATGCACATTGATAGCTTGCTAGATATTATGCACAATGATAGCTTGCTAGATATTATGCACATTGATAGCTTATTAGATATTATGCACATTGATAGCTTGCTAGATATTATGCACATTGATAGCTTGCTAGCTAGCAAATGTCCTCGCCATTGTGATTTATCACAGTAGCAGACAAACAGGAGGCAGTAGCAATCTAAAATGATCAGACCCAAACATGAGAGGAAGAGAAGTGATTGGCTGAAATTATGAAGCGAAGCAGTAGACAGAGGAACACTGCTTCCCTTTATCCAATCAGAACGGCAGGATCAACGTACATCCCACCCCCTTCTCTTTACAGACAAGCAAACTAGCCAATTGACTTATTTAGACCACATAGCACCTTGCACTAGATTGAAAGATGCGCACTGCCATCCCACATGTGTTATTTTGGGGGTAGGGGGGGGGGGGGGGGGGGGGGGGGGTCATGGATAATTACAAAATCAAAATTGGATCATAATCGTATCAGGAAACTTGCCCGTTAGGTGTTTGTATTGTCTTACTTCGCGGGACACCCCTAATATCCATGCTGTCTTGTACTTTAAAGGTAAATTGGATTGGTCATTTTTGAGTCAACCTCATTCACAATCTGTCAATCATGACCAATTAATCAATCATGACCAATTAATCAATCATCAGTCATTATTTAATCATAGCAAATTACAAAAAAATAAAATCAATCATGACCAATTAACAAATCATGACCAACCGATAAATCAATCATGGCCAATTAACCAATCATGACCAACCGATAAATCAATCATGGCCAATTAACCAATCATAACAAACCAATAAATCAATCATGACCAATTAACCAATCATGACCAACCGATAAATCAATTATGACCAATTAACCAATCATGACCAACCGATAAATCAATCATGACCAAATTAACCAATCATGACCAACCGATAAATCAATCATGACCAATTAACCAATTATGACCAACCGATAAATCAATCATGACCAATTAACCAATCATGAGCATTTAAAGGAGGACAACCAGCAGAGTTCACCTGTTTCCTCTCCTCTGCAGAGTTTAGCAGAAGATACCGTGGATCAAACACGATCTTGTGCAGTTCTTTCTCCCATGTAGAAAACGCTGAAACCTGAAGAGACGAGAAAACGTATTCAAGAAAACATTCAGTACATCCAACCTGTTACATGATGTAGGTCTTTCCGTCGTACATCCAACCTGTTACATGATGTAGGTCTTTCCGTCGTTCATCCAACCTGTTACATGATGTAGGTCTTTCCATCATACATCCAACCTGTTACATGATGTAGGTCTTTCCATCATACATCCAACCTGTTACATGATGTAGGTCTTTCTATCATTCATCCAACCTGTTACATGATGTAGGTCTTTCCATCATACATCCAACCTGTTACATGATGTAGGTCTTTCCATCGTTCATCCAACCTGTTACATGATGTAGGTCTTTCCATCATACATCCAACCTGTTACATGATGTAGGTCTTTCCATCATACATCCAACCTGTTACATGATGTAGGTCTTTCTATCGTTCATCCGACCTGTTACATGATGTAGGTCTTTCCATCATACATCCAACCTGTTACATGATGTAGGTCTTGCGTCATTCATCCAACCTGTTACATGATGTAGGTCTTTCTATCGTTCATCCAACCTGTAACATGATGTAGGTCTTTCTATCGTTCATCCAACCTGTAACATGATGTAGGTCTTTCTATCGTTCATCCGACCTGTTACATGATGTAGGTCTTGCGTCATTCATCCAACCTGTTACATGATGTAGGTCTTTCCATCATTCATCCAACCTGTAACATTTTTTTTTATTTATTTATCCGTTATTTTACCAGGTAAGTTGACTGAGAACACGTTCTCATTTGCAGCAACGACCTGGGGAATAGTTACAGGGGAGAGGAGGGGGATGAATGAGCCAATTGTAAACTGGGGATTATTAGGTGACCGTGATGGTTGAGGGCCAGATTGGGAATTTAGCCAGGATACCGGGGTTCACACCCCTACTCTTACGACAAGTGCCATGGGATCTTTAATGACCTCAGAGAGTCAGGACACCCGTTTAACGTCCCATCCGAAAGACGGCACCCTACACAGAGCAGTGTCCCCAATCACTGCCCTGGGGTATTGGGATCTTTGTTTAGACCAGAGGAAAGAGTGCCTCCTACTGGCCCTCCAACACCACTTCCAGCAGCATCTGGTCTCCCATCCAGGGACTGACCAGGATCAACCCTGCTTAGCTTCAGAAGCAAGCCAGCAGTGGTATGCAGGGTGGTATGCTGCTGGCAAATGATGTAGGTCTTTCTATCGTTCATCCAACCTGTTACATGATGTAGGTCTTTCTATCATTCATCCAACCTGTTACATGATGTAGGTCTTTCCATCATTCATCCAACCTGTTACATGATGTAGGTCTTTCCATCATTCATCCAACCTGTTACACGATGTAGGTCTTTCCATCATTCATCCAACCTGTTACATGATGTAGGTCTTTCCGTCATAAATCCAACCTGTTACATGATGTAGGTCTTTCTATCGTTCATCCAACCTGGTACATGATGTAGGTCTTTCTATCGTTCATCCAACCTGTTACATGATGTAGGTCTTTCCATCATACATCCAACCTGTTACATGATGTAGGTCTTTCCATCATACATCCAACCTGTTACATGATGTAGGTCTTTCCGTCATAAATCCAACCTGTTACATGATGTAGGTCTTTCTATCGTTCATCCAACCTGTTACATGATGTAGGTCTTTCCATCATACATCCAACCTGTTACATGATGTAGGTCTTTCCATCGTTCATCCAACCTGTTACATGATGTAGGTCTTTCTATCATTCATCCAACCTGTTAAATGATGTAGGTCTTTCCGTCATTCATCCAACCTGTTACATGATGTAGGTCTTTCCATCATTCATCCAACCTGTTACATGATGTAGGTCTTTCCATCATACATCCAACCTGTTACATGATGTAGGTCTTTCCATCATTCATCCAACCTGTTACATGATGTAGGTCTTTCCATCATTCATCCAACCTGTTACACGATGTAGGTCTTTCCATCATACATCCGACCTGTTACATGATGTAGGTCTTTCTATCGTTCATCCAACCTGTTACATGATGTAGGTCTTTCCATCATACATCCAACCTGTTACATGATGTAGGTCTTTCCATCGTTCATCCAACCTGGTACATGATGTAGGTCTTTCTATCATTCATCCAACCTGTTACGTGATGTAGGTCTTTCCATCATACATCCAACCTGTTACATGATGTAGGTCTTTCTGTCATTCATCCAACCTGTTACGTGATGTAGGTCTTTCCATCATACATCCAACCTGTTACATGATGTAGGTCTTTCCATCGTTCATCCAACCTGGTACATGATGTAGGTCTTTCTGTCATTCATCCAACCTGTTACATGATGTAGGTCTTTCTATCATTCATCCAACCTGTTACATGATGTAGGTCTTTCCATCATTTAGTGTTTTTGCTGCCTTTGCAGTTGCTGGTCTCTGTGTGCCTTGATGATTAGTTGCAATACAGGGATTTGAGTCCCCATATTGCCACTTTGAAAAGTATGGTTTAAATTCCTTTCTCATGGTTAACTGTTAGAGTCTAGGTCCGTCTCTGTGGCAGCCCAAATCATATATTTTTTTCACCAATTGGTCTTTTGACCAATCAGATCACGTCTGAAAAAGATCTGATGTGATTGGTCAAAAGACCAAATAGTGGATAAGAAATATCAGAATTGGGCTGCCTGTCTAAACGCAGCCTAAGTGCATTTGATTTGATATTCCGTTCAATATGCCTTTACCCCTCTTTCAAGGAGCATGTCCCTGAAGTGTGTGATGCGTAGTCCTAAGGGTAGAACAGTCCGATGGGGAGGAGTGTCACATGTGTCTGCGCCTGCCCTCTCTCTCAGGTCCTCATTACCATCCGCCGGTTCCTCCAGTCTGAGGAGGACAGAAACATAGAATCAGTTGTAGGATGTATCTCAAAGGGAACCCTATTCCCTATATAGTGCACTACTCTTGACCAGGGTCCATAAAGTTTTGGTCAAAACTAGGGTACTGTACTGTGCAGTGGTATTTGCACAGTAAAGTATTGTTTTTTAGTTTTAATACAAAAAAGTACTTCAAAATCGGATTATTATTCTGTAGAGAAGTATCATTGTAATGTTAAACTATGAGTATGGTTAAGATGGGGTTGGGGAAACTTTCTGATACTCACTTGTTCCTCTTGGTTTTTAAATAATACTCATCTTCATCATCAGCAGCATCATCGTCATCAGCAGACGGAGAGTTAGAACCGTCCTCTGCTGAGATAACGGACACACAGACAGAAGAGTTAGAACCGTCCTCTGCTGAGATAACGGACACACAGACAGAAGAGTTAGAACCGTCCTCTGCTGAGATAATGGACACACAGACAGAAGAGTTAGAACCGTCCTCTGCTGAGATAACGGACACACAGACAGAAGAGTTAGAACCGCCCTCTGCTGAGATAACGGACACACATACAGAAGAGTTAGAACCGTCCCCTGCTGAGATAACGGACACACAGACAGAAGAGTTAGAACCGTCCTCTGCTGAGATAACGGACACACAGACAGAAGAGTTAGAGCCGTCCACTGCTGAGATAACGGACACACAGACAGAAGAGTTAGACCCGTCCTCTGCTGAGATAACGGACACACAGACAGAAGAGTTAGAACCGTCCTCTGCTGACATAACGGACACACAGACAGAAGAGTTAGAACCGTCCTCTGCTGAGATAACGGACACACAGACAGAAGAGTTAGAACCGTCCACTGCTGAGATAACGGACACACAGACAGAAGAGTTAGAGCCGTCCACTGCTGAGATAACGGACACACAGACAGAAGAGTTAGAGCCGTCCACTGCTGAGATAACGGACACACAGACAGAAGAGTTAGAGCCGTCCTCTACTGAGATAACGGACACACAGACAGAAGAGTTAGAACCGTCCTCTGCTGAGATAACGGACACACAGACAGAAGAGTTAGAACCGTCCTCTGCTGAGATAACGGACACACAGACAGAAGAGTTAGAACCGTCCTCTGCTGAGATAACGGACACACAGACAGAAGAGTTAGAACCGTCCTCTGCTGAGATAACGGACACACAGACAGAAGAGTTAGAGCCGTCCACTGCTGAGGTAACGGACACACAGACAGAAGAGTTAGAACCGCCCTCTGCTGAGATAACGGACACAAAGACAGAAGAGTTAGAGCCGTCCACTGCTGAGATAACGGACACAAAGACAGAAGAGTTAGAGCCGTCCACTGCTGAGATAACGGACACACAGACAGAAGAGTTAGAGCCGTCCTCTGCTGAGATAACGGACACACAGACAGAAGAGTTAGAACCATCGTCTGCTGAGGTAACGGACACACAGACAGAAGCATAGCACACATCCTTTTTTGAGTGGACTCCAACAGACGCATAGTGTAACAAACATCCCTTTCAATGGACTCCGACTTCATATAACTGGTCATTAAAAACCACTTTGAGAGAACCTATCAGACTAGAGTAGCATTGCTGCTCATCGTCTTATCAGCCACAAGTCAACGTTCAGTTCATTGGGGTTGTCCACATATTTACCAAAGTTAATTTGCCAGACATGCTTTGTTGGAACAGTGTGGTTCAGGTAGAAGGTCATCGATACATAATCAGCTGGTAACTGCAATAAGGCTAAATCAATAAAGACCAACCAACCTCTGGGAAATCTAGTCCGGGGAGATAATATCATCGCTGACAAGATCCAATGTAATTCAATATTTACAGAGCCAGTCACACACAGGACTTACAAATGATCTATTCTATTAGAACACAAAGGAGATGGTGTGCATCCCGAATGGGACCCTAATACCTATATAGTTCACTTCGTTGGACCAGGGCCCATAGGGAACAGGGTGCCATTGGACCAGGGCCCATAGGGAATAGGGTGCCATTGGACCAGGGCCCATAGGGAATAGGGTGTCATTGGACCAGGGCCCATAGGGAATAAGGTGCCATTGGACCAGGGCCCATAGGGAATAGGGTGCCATTGGACCAGGGCCCATAGGGAATAGGGTGCCATTGGACCAGGGCCCATAGGGAACAGGGTGCCATTGGACCAGGGCCCATAGGGAATAGGGTGCCATTGGACCAGGGCCCATAGGGAATAGGGTGCCATTGGACCAGGGCCCATAGGGAATAGGGTGCCATTGGACCAGGGCCCATAGGGAATAGGGTGCCATTGGACCAGGGCCCATAGGGAATAGGGTGCCATTGGACCAGGGCCCATAGGGAATAGGGTGCCATTGGACCAGGGCCCATAGGGAATAGGGTGCCATTGGGAATGCAACCATGAGATGGTTTCACATCCTAAAGGTTCCACGTTCCATTCATGATCATCTCCTTCAATTAACACAGACATCATGATCCTCTGGTAGTCTGGGATCGACAGGTAATGGAACTGACATACTGTACATAGGATCTAGTATATCAGGCCATTTCATTGGCTTCCGTATTATCAGATCATTAAAAAACATGTTTATTAACATCATTAGGAAAATAGCGGACTGATAATGAGCTTTTCAGTTCCATCTGAAGCCACGGCCTGGTAAATACCCGCTTTTAAATTAAGGAGAGTTCTAACTAGGCCAACTAAACGGAGGGATGAAGACAAGCCAATGGGGAAGAATTACCACAAACTTACTGGACAAAGAATCCTTTTTGCGTTTATGTGGAGGATCTTCTATAATCCTGTTGAGATCCTCTCCACGGTCCTTCAGATCTACTGGCTGATCCCAAACAGAGAGTTGTATCGTTGGGTTGAAGAAAAATACTCTGTCGTCCCCCGTCCACACCACACACCTGAGGAGAAATGATCATAATAACGTAAGGATGAGAGTTGAATTAGTAATGCATGTCCGGTTCCCTACTGGTGTGTGTCAACGCAAGATAGCTGAGATGGTGTTTGCCTGTCAAGATGAAACGTGTGTTTTGTAGACTAGAGAGCCAGTATGCTGCCTCTGTCAGGTCTTAACTTTCCTTAAAGTTGATGCTCCACTCTCTGAACCCTTCAAACATCACACTGCAACAATAATAATAACATTCTAAACACACATCTGGGGAGAAGGCAGGCAGAACCAGAAGTATTGCATGAAATGATGAACACAGTATTACAGGAAATTATCTGGGGAGAAGGGGTCAGAACCAGAAGTATTGCATGACATGATGAACACAGTATTACAGGAAATGATCTGGGGAGAAGGGGGGTAGAACCAGAAGTATTGCATGACATGATGAACACAGTATTACAGGAAATGATCTGGGGAGAAGGGGTCAGAACCAGAAGTATTGCATGACATGATGAACACAGTATTACAGGAAATGATCTGGGGAGAAGGGGCCAGAACCAGAAGTATTCCATGACGAACACAGTATTACAGGAAATGATCTGAGGAGAAGGGGGGCAGAACCAGAAGGGGGCACCCGCTGGACCTACCCACTGGGGCTACCTACTGGGGCTACCCGCTGGACCTACCCGCTGGACCTACCCGCTGGGGCTACCCGCTGGACCTACCCGCTGGGGCTACCTGCTGGACCTACCCGCTGGACCTACCCACTGGACCTACCCGCTGGACCTACCCGCTGGACCTACCCACTGGGGCTACCCGCTGGACCTACCCGCTGGACCTACCCGCTGGACCTACCCGCTGGGGCTACCCGCTGGGGCTACCCGCTGGACCTACCCGCTGGGGCTACCCGCTGGACCTACCCGCTGGACCTACCCGCTGGGGCTACCCGCTGGACCTACCCGCTGGACCTACCCGCTGGGGCTACCCGCTGGACCTACCCGCTGGACCTACCCGCTGGGGCTACCCGCTGGACCTACCCGCTGGGGCTACCTGCTGGACCTACCCGCTGGACCTACCCACTGGGGATACCCGCTGGACCTACCCACTGGGACTACCCACTGGACCTACCCGCTGGACCTACCCACTGGACCTACCCGCTGGGGCTACCCGCTGGACCTACCCGCTGGGGCTACCTGCTGGACCTACCCGCTAGGGCTACACGCTGGGGCTACACGCTGGGGCTACACGCTGGGGCTACACGCTGGGGCTACACGCTGGACCTACCCACTGGGGCTACACGCTGGACCTACCCGCTGGACCTACCCGCTGGGGCTACCCGCTGGACCTACCCGCTGGGGCTACCCGCTGGACCTACACGCTGGACCTACACACTGGGGCTACATGCTGGACCTACCCGCTGGGGCTACCCGCTGGACCTACCCGCTGGGGCTACCCGCTGGACCTACACGCTGGACCTACACACTGGGGCTACACGCTGGACCTACACACTGGGGCTACCCACTGGACCTACACGCTGGACCTACACACTGGGGCTACACGCTGGACCTACACACTGGGGCTACCCACTGGACCTACACGCTGGACCTACACACTGGGGCTACCCACTGGACCTACACGCTGGACCTACACACTGGGGCTACACGCTGGACCTACACACTGGGGCTACATGCTGGACCTACACACTGGACCTACACGCTGGGGCTACCCACTGGACCTACACACTGGGGCTACATGCTGGACCTACACACTGGACCTACACGCTGGGGCTACCCACTGGACCTACACACTGGGGCTACATGCTGGACCTACACACTGGGGCTACCCACTGGACCTACACGCTGGACCTACACACTGGGGCTACCCACTGGACCTACACGCTGGACCTACACACTGGGGCTACACGCTGGACCTACACACTGGGGCTACATGCTGGACCTACACACTGGACCTACACGCTGGGGCTACCCACTGGACCTACACGCTGGGGCTACCCACTGGACCTACACACTGGGGCTACATGCTGGACCTACACACTGGACCTACACGCTGGGGCTACCCACTGGACCTACACACTGGGGCTACATGCTGGACCTACACACTGGGGCTACACGCTGGACCTACACACTGGGGCTACCCACTGGACCTACACACTGGGGCTACATGCTGGACCTACACACTGGACCTACACGCTGGGGCTACCCACTGGACCTACACACTGGGGCTACATGCTGGACCTACACACTGGACCTACACGCTGGACCTACACACTGGGGCTACCCACTGGACCTACACGCTGGACCTACACACTGGGGCTACACGCTGGACCTACACACTGGGGCTACCCACTGGACCTACACGCTGGACCTACACACTGGGGCTACCCACTGGACCTACACGCTGGACCTACACACTGGGGCTACACGCTGGACCTACACACTGGGGCTACATGCTGGACCTACACACTGGACCTACACGCTGGGGCTACCCACTGGACCTACACACTGGGGCTACATGCTGGACCTACACACTGGGGCTACCCACTGGACCTACACGCTGGACCTACACACTGGGGCTACACGCTGGACCTACACACTGGGGCTACCCGCTGGACCTACACACTGGGGCTACACGCTGGACCTACACACTGGGGCTACACGCTGGACCTTCACACTGGGGCTACATGCTGGACCTACACACTGGGGCTACATGCTGGACCTACACGCTGGACCTACACACTGGACCTACCCACTGGACCTACACGCTGGGGCTACCCACTGGACCTACACACTGGGGCTACATGCTGGACCTACACGCTGGACCTACACACTGGACCTACACGCTGGACCTACCCACTGGCGCTACCCGCTGGACCTACACGCTGGGGCTACACACTGGACCTACACGCTGGACCTACCCACTGGACCTACACGCTGGGGCTACCCGCTGGACCTACCCGCTGGGGCTACCCGCTGGACCTACACGCTGGACCTACACACTGGGGCTACACGCTGGACCTACACACTGGGGCTACCCACTGGACCTACACGCTGGACCTACACACTGGGGCTACACGCTGGACCTACACACTGGGGCTACCCACTGGACCTACACGCTGGACCTACACACTGGGGCTACCCACTGGACCTACACGCTGGACCTACACACTGGGGCTACACGCTGGACCTACACACTGGGGCTACATGCTGGACCTACACACTGGACCTACACGCTGGGGCTACCCACTGGACCTACACACTGGGGCTACATGCTGGACCTACACACTGGACCTACACGCTGGGGCTACCCACTGGACCTACACACTGGGGCTACATGCTGGACCTACACACTGGGGCTACCCACTGGACCTACACGCTGGACCTACACACTGGGGCTACCCACTGGACCTACACGCTGGACCTACACACTGGGGCTACACGCTGGACCTACACACTGGGGCTACATGCTGGACCTACACACTGGACCTACACGCTGGGGCTACCCACTGGACCTACACACTGGGGCTACATGCTGGACCTACACACTGGACCTACACGCTGGGGCTACCCACTGGACCTACACACTGGGGCTACATGCTGGACCTACACACTGGGGCTACACGCTGGACCTACACACTGGGGCTACCCACTGGACCTACACACTGGGGCTACATGCTGGACCTACACACTGGACCTACACGCTGGGGCTACCCACTGGACCTACACACTGGGGCTACATGCTGGACCTACACACTGGACCTACACGCTGGACCTACACACTGGGGCTACCCACTGGACCTACACGCTGGACCTACACACTGGGGCTACACGCTGGACCTACACACTGGGGCTACCCACTGGACCTACACGCTGGACCTACACACTGGGGCTACCCACTGGACCTACACGCTGGACCTACACACTGGGGCTACACGCTGGACCTACACACTGGGGCTACATGCTGGACCTACACACTGGACCTACACGCTGGGGCTACCCACTGGACCTACACACTGGGGCTACATGCTGGACCTACACACTGGGGCTACCCACTGGACCTACACGCTGGACCTACACACTGGGGCTACACGCTGGACCTACACACTGGGGCTACCCGCTGGACCTACACACTGGGGCTACACGCTGGACCTACACACTGGGGCTACACGCTGGACCTTCACACTGGCGCTACATGCTGGACCTACACACTGGGGCTACATGCTGGACCTACACGCTGGACCTACACACTGGACCTACCCACTGGACCTACACGCTGGGGCTACCCACTGGACCTACACACTGGGGCTACATGCTGGACCTACACGCTGGACCTACACACTGGACCTACACGCTGGACCTACCCACTGGCGCTACCCGCTGGACCTACACGCTGGGGCTACACACTGGACCTACACGCTGGACCTACCCACTGGACCTACACGCTGGGGCTACCCGCTGGACCTACCCGCTGGGGCTACCCGCTGGACCTACCCGCTGGGGCTACCCGCTGGACCTACCCGCTGGACCTACCCGCTGGGGCTACCCGCTGGACCTACCCGCTGGGGCTACCCGCTGGACCTACCCACTGGGGCTACCCGCTGGACCTACCCGCTGGGGCTACCCGCTGGACCTACACGCTGGACCTACCCACTGGGGCTACCCGCTGGACCTACCCACTGGACCTACACGCTGGACCTACACACTGGACCTACACGCTGGACCTACACGCTGGGGCTACACACTGGACCTACACGCTGGACCTACACACTAGACCTACACGCTGGACCTACCCACTGGACCTACACGCTGGGGCTACCCGCTGGACCTACCCGCTGGGGCTACCCGCTGGACCTACCCGCTGGACCTACCCGCTGGGGCTACCCGCTGGACCTACACGCTGGACCTACACACTGGGGCTACACGCTGGACCTACACACTGGGGCTACACGCTGGACCTACACACTGGGGCTACCCGCTGGACCTACCCACTGGGGCTACCCGCTGGACCTACCCGCTGGACCTACCCGCTGGGGCTACACACTGAGGCTTCCCATAAGAACATGTATGAACGCACTACTGTAAGTCACTTTGAATAAAAGTGTCTTTGAAATGGCATATATGATTATATATTGTATATTATACAGTGGCATAATGTAAATAAGAAATATGTTGATGAATATATGCTCTATGTAACAGGAATAGAACCACTGTAGTTATCTGTCACTTAGTCTGACATGACATGTTATAGAAAGTGCTAGAATCTAATAGTTGTATTTTCAGTTGCTGGTTTCTGAGGCATATTTGTTCCTGTTGTCGTGTATCACTTCAGAGCTCTTCCTCCTTAAAGACGTTATGTATTTAAAGCCACAGGAGTATTAACAGCTGCTACAGTCTATGAATCCCTGGAATAATTCAATAATGTCTTCACGCTCAACACCATATCAAATGAGTTGTGAAGCTCTACTTCTTCGTATTATCCGGTCGTAAGCTGTCCCGTTATATGATATCATATTTCATTGGTATGGCGAGCTCTCTCTCAGCCAGGATATGATATTCACACAGCAGAAAGGTGTTGGAATATCTGGATAATACGTCACGATGCATCTTTCGTGAGACTTTTCAATATTAGAATCGTCAAACAAAATAGGTTGGATTCGATTTGTTTACCAAATCTTTTTAAAAAGTTTTTACAATTTGCTTTGTTAAAAATGTATTTTGATATTTTAATCCAATAGTCACATAATAAAAGCTGATGAATGATAAAAGGTTAACACGTACGGGTTATGGTATTAAAAGGAACATGCCGTTTAGGTGTTGAGCTGAGAAAGTGTTGTAAATTACAGGTTTCATGTAGAGTCTTTAAAGTCTCGTCTCAGCATCAACACACGCTGACAGATCAGAAGGCTGTTACATGTGGAGGACAACAAAACAAGTCCATTTAAAAACCAGATTGCACTGCTCTGCAGACAGACATGGCTTATTGTACTAGTGTCCCTGATATGAGTTGTTCATTGTCGGGACTGAAATGATTTTTCTATCAAAAGTTTGCTAACGGTGTGTTTTTTTTCTGTCGTTTTTGAAAATAGTTTCTACATACAGCGAGCGATTATTCCTCACGGTTATGAAGACCCTGATTACAGCGCTTTCCTGAGACTCTCAATCAATATGAGATCAGGAATAATAACCAGATATAAAAATATGGTTTTCAAGAACAAGTGAAGAAAGTAGAGACCTGATTCCACTTTAACATTATAGCTGATAATGTTTTATGAACTTTAGCTAAACGTCTTGTTCATGTTTGGTGTCAGGGACTGACTGGAACGGGACAGATTCTTAAAGAGCTGAAATGTTCTGACGTGTTTCTTCAAAACATTGACCAATCCTGGCAAGAGAACGTCATAATATTGTGTAAAGGAACGTTACCATGGAGATCCGGGAACAGGGGTGGAAGCTACAGGACGCTTGTCTTTAGGGTCGACGTCCTCCTCCTCCATGGGGACCTCTACCATCTCCTGCTACAACACACACAACACACACACACACACACACACACACACACACACACACACACACACACACACACACACACACACACACACACACACACACACACACACACACACACAGGTCAGAGGGCAGGATTAACACAACGCACCATGCAGATACCATTTTCACACTGTGGAGTCATCATAAACCGTAGTGTGGAGTCATCATAAACCGTACTGTGGAGTCATCATAAACCGTACTGTGGAGTCATCATAAACCGTACTGTGGAGTCATCATAAACCGTACTGTGGAGTCATCATAAACCGTACTGTGGAGTCATCATAAACCGTACTGTGGAGTCATCACAAACCGTACTGTGGAGTCATCACAAACCGTACTGTGGAGTCATCATAAACCGTACTGTGGAGTCATCATAAACCACACTGTGGAGTCATCACAAACCGTACTGTGGAGTCATCATAAACCGTACTGTGGAGTCATCATAAACCGTACTGTGGAGTCATCATAAACCGTACTGTGGAGTCATCACAAACCGTACTGTGGAGTCATCATAAACCGTACTGTGGAGTCATCATAAACCGTACTGTGGAGTCATCATAAACCGTACTGTGGAGTCATCATAAACCGTACTGTGGAGTCATCATAAACCGTACTGTGGAGTCATCATAAACCGTACTGTGGAGTCATCACAAACCGTACTGTGGAGTCATCATAAACCGTACTGTGGAGTCATCATAAACCGTACTGTGGAGTCATCATAAACCGTACTGTGGAGTCATCATAAACCGTACTGTGGAGTCATCATAAACCGTACTGTGGAGTCATCACAAACCGTACTGTGGAGTCATCACAAACCGTACTGTGGAGTCATCATAAACCGTACTGTGGAGTCATCATAAACCGTACTGTGGAGTCATCACAAACCGTACTGTGCTTGGTCAGAGAGGTGTGGCTTGATGTGTTACCAGGTCAGCTCAGTACAGAGAGGTGTGGCTTGATGTGTTACCAGGTCAGCTCAGTACAGAGAGGTGTGGCTTGATGTGTTACCAGGTCAGCTCAGTACAGAGAGGTGTGGCTTGATGTGTTACCAGGTCAGCTCAGTACAGAGAGGTGTGGCTTGATGTGTTACCAGGTCAGCTCAGTACAGAGAGGTGTGGCTTGATGTGTTACCAGGTCAGCTCAGTACAGAGAGGTGTGGCTTGATGTGTTACCAGGTCAGCTCAGTACAGAGAGGTGTGGCTTGATGTGTTACCAGGGCAGCTCAGTACAGAGAGGTGTGGCTTGATGTGTTACCAGGTCAGCTCAGTACAGAGAGGTGTGGCTTAATGTGTTACCAGGTCAGCTCAGTACAGAGAGGTGTGGCTTGATGTGCCTCTGTCTCTGTCTGGTATCTGTCTCTGTCTCTGTCTGGTATCTGTCTCTATCTGCTATCTGTCTCTGTCTGCTATCTGTCTCTGTCTGCTATCTGTCTCTGTCTGCTATCTGTCTCTGTCTGCTATCTGTCTCTGTCTCTGTCTGGTATCTGTCTCTGTCTGGTATCTGTCTCTGTCTCTGTCTCTGTCTGGTATCTGTCTCTGTCTCTGTCTGGTATCTGTCTCTGTCTCTGTCTGGTATCTGCCTCTGTCTCTGTCTGGTATCTGCCTCTGTCTGCTCTCTGTCTATATCTCTGTCTGCTACCTGTCTATATCTCTGTCTGCTATCTGTCTCTCTTTCTGTCTGCTACCTGTCTCTCTCTCTGTCTGCTACCTGTCTCTGTCTGCTATCTGTCTCTCACTCTGTCTGCTACCTGTCTCTATCTCTGTCTGCTATCTGTCTCTCTCTGTCTGCTACCTGTCTCTCTCTCTGTCTGCTATCTGTCTCTGTCTGGTATCTGTCTCTCTTTCTGTCTGCTACCTGTCTCTCTCTCTGTCTGCTATCTGTCTCTGTCTGCTATCTGTCTCTCTCTCTGTCTGCTGCCTGTCTCTCTCTCTGTCTGGTATCTGTCTCTGTCTGGTATCTGTCGCTGTCTCTGTCTCTGTCTCTGTCTGCTATCTGTCTCTGTCTCTGTCTCTGTCTCTGTCTGCTATCTGTCTCTGTCTCTGTCTGCTATCTGTCTATACTCTGTCTGCTATCTGTGCATCCAAAATGGAGATGTTGGAATAACAGAATAACCTGAAATCAAATTGGTCTGACTTCAGCGTGTAGATATAGAGGCCTACATCCCAAATGGCACCCTATTCCCGATTTTGGAGGAGATTAAGTGTTTTCGAAAATCTCATTAAAAAAGTGAATTGCATACTTTGCAGCAATGTAGTATGACAACAATGTCAACAACATGGAGAAATCAACACGAGCTGAATAGTAAAACTTCAGCGCTGGAAGGAACATGTTATGGGCGATTTAAAGCATGCAAACGCCTTTCTAGTTTATAACCCAGTGTGTCTTTAAACATCCATTTTTGTTTATTCATACTGAGATCTAGTGGAGGAAAATGAACGTTCAATTAATTTCACTTCAATTTGTTTTTTTTAATCCTGGGTTAATACTGAAATAAGGAGTGTTGATTAAGGTGTGACAAATGCTTTACCCTTGTAATGTCCACAACACCGTCACAGATACAGCCAGAGCCATTCAATTACTAAGGCAACGCATGACCAACCACTTAGATTACTGAACCCCTTCACAGAGGGGGAGACGATTGGTCACAAATGGCACCCTATTCCCCCTATGTAGTGCACTACTTTTGATCAGAGCCCAGGTCAAAAGAAGTGCACTATAAAGGGACTAGGGAGCCATTTGGAACCAATAAAGAGGCTGGTGTGCAGAGAACAGCAGCAGGCGAGTCTGTAGACGGACCGCCCCACAGCATTCATCCTCCTTTTAATGATTTACACATCCTCTCCTTCTGGGGGAGTTCCACTAATTAATACAGCTGGGAGGGTTTTGCAAACAATTACCAGTGGAGGAATTAAATTGACCTCTCTTCCTATCAGAGCCAAGATGAAGCAGTGCTATTTGGACCCTAAATGTTACCGACTCTGTCCTGGTGCCCTTTGCAACATCTAATTTGGCGAGCAGGAAGAAGTTTTATGCTGGTAGGTAGAGTGAACAAAGCAGCATGAACCAAAATCTCTCCAATCAGGAAGAACCAACCTCTTATCTCAGCAGCCAGAAGCAAATCAGCTACTCAGCTGTGAGCAGAGACTTCTCATTATCAGCGGTGGAAAAAAGTACCCAACTGTCATACTTGAGTAAAAGTAAAGATACCTTAATAGAAAATGACTCAAGTAAAAGTGAAAGTCACCCGGTAAAATACTACATGAGTAAAAGTCTAAAAGTATTTGGTTTTAAATATACTTAAAAGTAAATGTAATTTCTAAAATATACTTAAGTATGAAAGGTAAAAGTATAAATCATTTCAAATTCCTTATATTTAGCAAACCAGACGGCACCATTTTCTTGTTTTGTTTAATTTACGGATAGCCAGGGGCACGCTCCAACACTCAGACATCATTTACAAAGGAAGCATGTGTGTTTAGTGAGTACACCAGATCAGAGGCAGTAGGGACAACCAGGGATGTTCTCTGTTTAGTGAGTCCACCAGATCAGAGGCAGTAGGGACGACCAGGGATGTTCTCTGTTTAGTGAGTCCACCAGATCAGAGGCAGTAGGGACGACCAGGGATGTTCTCTGTTTAGTGAGTCCACCAGATCAGAGGCAGTAGGGACGACTAGGGATGTTCTCTGTTTAGTGAGTCCACCAGATCAGAGGCAGTAGGGACGACCAGGGATGTTCTCTGTTTAGTGAGTCCACCAGATCAGAGGCAGTGGGGATGATCAGGGATGTTCTCTGTTTAGTGAGTCCACCAGATCAGAGGCAGTAGGGATGACCAGCGATGTTCTCTGTTTAGTGAGTCCACCAGATCAGAGGCTGTAGGGACGACCAGGGATGTTCTCTGTTTAGTGAGTCTGCCAGATCAGAGGCAGTAGGGACGACCAGGGATGTTCTCTGTTTAGTGAGTCTACCAGATCAGAGGCTGTAGGGACGACCAGGGATGTTCTCTGTTTAGTGAGTCTACCAGATCAGAGGCAGTAGGGATGACCAGGGATATTCTCTGTTTTAGTGAGTCTACCAGATCAGAGGCAGGGGACGACCAGGGATGTTCTCTGTTTAGTGAGTCCTCCAGATCAGAGGCAGTAGGGACGACCAGGGATGTTCTCTTGATAAGTGCGTGAATTAGACAATTTTTCTTGTCCTGCTAAGGATTCAAAATGTAACGAGTACTTTTGGGTGTCAGGGAAAATGTATGGAGTAAAAAATACATTATTTTCTTTATGAATGTAGCGAGGTAAAAATAAAAGTTGTCAAAAATATAAATTGTAAAGTACCAGATACCCCCAAAAACTAATTAAGTAGTACTTTCAAATATTTTTTACTAAAGTACTTTATACCACTGTTCATCATCTGACATCGATTATCAAAGTAAAACTCTTCCTCTGTTCCACCGGATCCATTTGTCACGTCTCACTACGACAGGACTAAAACCTTGATTTCAGCTGGTGTGGTTGGATACGGCCCAGGTTTGGTTGATGTAGTTATGCCACAGCTTCAGTGTAAGTTAATGAACATTGTACGTCCTAAATGAAACCCCTTATTTCCCTATATAGTGCCCTACTTTTGACCAGTGCCCATAGTGCTCTGGTAAAAAGTAGTGCACTACATAGGGAATAGGGCGCTGTTTGAGGTCACACGTGACCACCTACCTCTGTATGTTTCTCCTGGGTTGTCTTCTGCTCTGTATGCAGCACCAACGTCGCAGCACACGACGCTCTTCTCCTGGACAACCGCTTATCTGCAGAGTAAAGAGAGACAGCTAAATTAGCTTGTGGACTGGATTTGTTGTTGTTGATGTTGTTGTTGGTATAATATGATGATAAAATTGCAAATCTATCTTAATGGAATTAGGCAGCTGAGTAATCACCTCAAAGTATATGTTCAGGAGCCACATCAAATCAAATGTTATTTGTCACATGTGCCGAATACAACAGGTGTAGACCTTACAGTGAAATGCCGACTTACGAGCCCCTAACCGACAGCGCAGTTAAAAAGAAATACGGATAAGAATAAGAGATAAAAGTAACAAGTAAATAAAGAGGAGCAGTAAATAAGAACAATATATACAGGGGGGGGTACAGAGTCAATGTGCCGGGGCAGCGCTTAGCTGAGGTACATCACATCAATCTAGTTGAGGATGACTTGTCCTGTCCTCCCAGGCAGGTCTTTACAGCCGGAGGTTGAGAGTAGTGGAGAACACAAGAAGATCAAGCAGACAGACGGACACACGTACTGGGTGATGATGGGGATGGTGATGATGATGATGAATGGAGACAACAGTTAGTGGAGTAGCGGCCAAAGATTAATCAAATTCAATGAAACACTCAAATGTTTTACATTACTGTCTGTGTCAAAGCTTTCATTTTAAACCCTCCAGGTTCCATGCTAACACACACACACACACACACACACACACACACACACACACACACACACACACACACACACACACACAGACACACACACACACACACACACACACACACACACACACACACACACACACACACACACACACACACACACACACACAGAGACACACACACAGAGACACACACACACATGCACACACTCTCTCTTTGTTGAAATAATGGTAGCATTTTTATCTTGTGGAAAATTACCAGGTGGAAAATGTAGCAATTATACAAATGACTTCTTCATCTTTTGGGGATTCAT
Organism: Salvelinus namaycush; assembly: GCF_016432855.1. Classification (NCBI taxonomy): domain Eukaryota; kingdom Metazoa; phylum Chordata; class Actinopteri; order Salmoniformes; family Salmonidae; genus Salvelinus; species Salvelinus namaycush. The sequence goes on along the minus strand of NC_052328.1, from coordinate 475,397 downwards.
TACAAAATGCACAACCAGGCTGAGTTTGGTACCAAGTTAGTAACCAATTATAGGAGTATATGTCTATTAAATAGCAGAAGAATACCAGTGAAAACTGTCAGGTCAAGTGCCTCTGAAATAACTGTAGCTGTAACTTTTTAATACCAACAAAAGCTTTACTGCCTCTGCGGTAGAGTACAATGTTAAACTGGTGTTAATATCTTCCACATTCCTTTCAGGGATACAGAGGTAATGTTGAACTGGTGTTAATATCTTCTACATTCCTTTCAGGGATACAGAGGTAATGTTGAACTGGTGTTAATATCGTCTACATTCCTTTCAGGGATACAGAGGTAATGTTGAACTGGTGTTAATATCTTCTACATTCCTATCAGGTATACAGAGGTAATGTTGAACTGGTGTTAATATCTTCTACATTCCTATCAGGTATACAGAGGTAATGTTAAACTGGTGTTAATATCTTCTACATTCCTTTCAGGGATACAGAGGTAATGTTGAACTGGTGTTAATATCTTCTACATTCCTTTCAGGGATACAGAGGTAATGTTGAACTGGTGTTAGTATCCTCTACATTCCTTTCAGGGATACAGAGGTAATGTTGAACTGGTGTTAATATCTTCTACATTCCTTTCAGGGATACAGAGGTAATGTTGAACTGGTGTTAGTATCGTCCACATTCCTTTCAGGGATACAGAGGTAATGTTGAACTGGTGTTAATATCTTCTACATTCCTTTCAGGGATACAGAGGTAATGTTAAACTGGTGTTAGTATCGTCTACATTCCTTTCAGGTATAGCTCTTCTCTCCTCTTCAGGGACAACAGAGGTAATGTTGAACTGGTGGTAATATCTTACACAGATATGTTATTGAATGTATTGCAGCTGGAACATAACAAATCAGGGATATTTATTGCAGCCTGATGGCGGTGTGAATATTGATGGGGCACAATAGCAAAATCAATACCAGTTCTCTGCAGTCTAATTAGGAGTCACGCGCACACACACACACACACACACGCAAACGCACATGTACACACACACACACACACACACACACACACACACACACACACACACACACACACACACACACACACACACACACACACACACACACACACACACACACACACACACACAGAGCTATAATGAAGGAAAATACACAATGGGTAGCCTAAAAGGTGAACAAATTGGATTCTACCACTACCCATGTTCCAGTTGTGTCAATATTTACTAAACACTAAACATAGTAAGGAATGAGACTAACAAATTAATATGCAGCTTAGAGTGATCTATAGAACGAGCATAGAAATATGCAGTTTAGAGTGATCTATAGAACGAGCATAGAAATATGCAGTTTAGAGTGATCTATAGAACGAGCATAGCAATATGCAGTTTAGTGTGAGGTGGATGAATCAGAATTAGTTGGGTAACATAGCTAATTAAGATGTCTTATCAGCATAATATGCTTATGTGATATATACATGTTATTAGGATGTATCCCTTTGGACTCTGGTGTTGGCAGTTGTACTTCCTCCCTCAGCTGGGGCTCAGTCACCTGGGGCTCAGTCACCTGGGGCCCAGAGAGGGCAGAGGTCAGGCTCGTCTTTCACATGTCTCTGGTGCTATGCAGAATATCAGAAAGGGAAGAGGACAGGAGGGAACATTGTCTTCCTGTGTGAATGTATCTGTTAAACCATGTGAAGGGATGGTGTGATTAATGGGGAACCAATTACTGGTTTCCACAATGTCTGTGCGCCAGTCACTTCCTCCTTTGGCCTTGGGTGATGTGTGCGGAAGTGTCTGGAGTTGACAATTGATTTATGCCGTTGGTCGAGTTGGTGTTTTTGTGCTCGGAGTAACAGGAACGAGATGGGAATCTCGTCTTAGGGACCAAACTGAACGATAATTTATAGCGAATGCTATCTGGCTACGGGATACTCCTTTCTCATTTAAAAAGTCTCACCTTGTGACGCATTCTATGTATCTGTTGTGGGTTGAACGGGGTGTATCTTGGTTATAAAAGATCTTTGTACTTTTGTGTTGTCACTCTCAAGGGATCATTAGAAATGGTGCATCGTTGAACGTCATTGCTATTGCAAAGCTCTTATTATTAAAGATGTAGTATAACTCTGACTGGTGTGTGAAGTTTGTCCACCACAAGAGATATCTATAGTACGAGCATAGAAATATGCAGCTTAGAGTGATCTATAGTACGAGCATAGAAATATGCAGCTTAGAGTGATCTATAGTACGAGCATATAAATATGCAGCTTAGAGTGATCTATAGTACAAGCATAGAAATATGCAGCTTAGAGTGATCTATAGTACAAGCATAGAAATATGCAGCTTAGAGTGATCTATAGTACGAGCATAGAAATATGCAGCTTAGAGTTATCTATAGTACAAGCATAGAAATATGCAGCTTAGAGTGATCTATAGTACGAGCATATAAATATGCAGCTTAGAGTGATCTATAGTACAAGCATAGAAATATGCAGCTTAGAGTTATCTATAGTACAAGCATAGAAATATGCAGCTTAGAGTTATCTATAGTACGAGCATATAAATATGCAGCTTAGAGTTATCTATAGTACGAGCATAGAAATATGCAGCTTAGAGTTATCTATAGTATGAGCATAGAAATATGCAGCTTAGAGTTATCTATAGTACGAGCATAGAAATATTTAGCTTAGAGTGATCTATAGTACGAGCATAGAAATATGCAGCTTAGAGTGATCTATAGTATGAGCATGGAAATATGCAGCTTAGAGTTATCTATAGTATGAGCATAGAAATATGCAGCTTAGAGTTATCTATAGTACGAGCATAGAAATATGCAGCTTAGAGTTATCTATAGTACGAGCATAGAAATATGCAGCTTAGAGTGATCTATAGTATGAGCATGGAAATATGCAGCTTAGAGTGATCTATAGTACGAGCATAGAAATATGCAGCTTAGAGTGATCTATAGTACGAGCATAGAGATATGCAACATAAGGATGTCCATGGTAAGAGCATAGAGGTATACACTGAGTGGACAAAACATTAGGAACACCTTCCTAATACTGAGTTACACCCCCTTTTGCCTTCAGAACAGCTTGAATTCATCGGCTCATGGACTCTACAAGACTCTCCAAAGCATTCCACAGGGACGTTGGCCCGTGATGCTTCCCTCAGTTGTGTCAAGTTGGCTGGGTCAAATCAAATCAAATGTTATTAGTCACATGCGAATACCTTAAAGTGAAATGCTTACTTACGAGCCCCTAACCAACAACGCAGTAAAAAAATAATTAGAAATAAGTAACAAGTCATTAAAGAGCAGCAGTAAAATAACAGTAGCGAGATTATATACAGGGGGGGTACCGGTACAGAGTCAATGTGCTGGGGCACCGGTACAGAGTCAATGTGCCGGGGCACCGGTACAGAGTCAATGTGCTGGGGCACCGGTACAGAGTCAATGTGCCGGGGCACCGGTACAGAGTCAATGTGCCGGGGTACCGGTACAGAGTCAATGTGCCGGGGCACCGGTACAGAGTCAATGTGCCGGGGCACCGGTACAGAGTCAATGTGCCGGGGCACCGGTACAGAGTCAATGTGCCGGGGTACCGGTACAGAGTCAATGTGCCGGGGCACCGGTACAGAGTCAATGTGCCGGGGCACCGGTACAGAGTCAATGTGCCGGGGCACCGGTACAGAGTCAATGTGCCGGGGCACCGGTACAGAGTCAATGTGCCGGGGTACCGGTACAGAGTCAATGTGCCGGGGTACCGGTACAGAGTCAATGTGCAGGGGTACCGGTACAGAGTCAATGTGCCGGGGCACCGGTACAGAGTCAATGTGCCGGGGCACCGGTACAGAGTCAATGTGCCGGGGTACCGGTACAGAGTCAATGTGCCGGGGTACCGGTACAGAGTCAATGTGCCGGGGTACCGGTACAGATTCAATGTGCCGGGGCACCGGTACAGAGTCAATGTGCCGGGGCACCGGTACAGAGTCAATGTGCCGGGGTACCGGTACAGAGTCAATGTGCCGGGGTACCGGTACAGATTCAATGTGCCGGGGCACCGGTACAGAGTCAATGTGCCGGGGCACCGGTACAGAGTCAATGTGCAGGGGCACCGGTACAGAGTCAATGTGCCGGGGCACCGGTACAGAGTCAATGTGCCGGGGCACCGGTACAGAGTCAATGTGCCGGGGCACCGGTACAGAGTCAATGTGCCGGGGTACCGGTACAGAGTCAATGTGCCGGGGTACCGGTACAGAGTCAATGTGCCGGGGCACCGGTACAGATTCAATGTGCCGGGGCACCGGTACAGAGTCAATGTGCCGGGGCACCGGTACAGAGTCAATGTGCTGGGGTACCGGTACAGAGTCAATGTGTGGGGGTACCGGTACAGAGTCAATGTGCTGGGGCACCGGTACAGAGTCAATGTGCTGGGGCACCGGTACAGAGTCAATGTGCTGGGGTACCGGTACAGAGTCAATGTGTGGGGGTACCGGTACAGAGTCAATGTGCTGGGGCACCGGTACAGAGTCAATGTGCTGGGGCACCGGTACAGAGTCAATGTGCTGGGGCACCGGTACAGAGTCAATGTGCTGGGGCACCGGTACAGAGTCAATGTGCTGGGGCACCGGTACAGAGTCAATGTGCTGGGGCACCGGTTAGTCGAGGTAATTGAGGTAATATGTACATGTAGGTTGAGTTATTTTTCAATTAATTTTTTTAACCTTTATTTAAGTAGGCAAGTCAGTTAAGAACAAATTCTTATTTTCAATGACGGCCTAGGAACAGTGGGTTAACTGCCTTGTTCAGGGGCAGAACGACAGATCTGTACCTTGTCAGCTCGGGGATTCGAACTTGCAACCTTTCGGTTACTAATCCAACGCGCTAACCACTAGGCTACCCTGCCTAGTGACTATGCAGAGATGATAACAACAGAGAGTAGCAGCGGTGTAAAAGAGAGGGGCAATACAGATAGTCTGGGTAGCCATTTGATTATATGTTCAGGAGCCTTATGGCTTGGGGGTAGAAGCTGTTAAGGAGCCTCTTGGACCTAGACTTGGTGCTCCGGTACTGCTTGCCGTGCGGTAGCAGAGAGAAAAGTCTATGACTAGGGTGGCTGGAGTCTTTTAGGGCCTTCCTCTGACACCGCCTGGTAGAGGCGGGTAGAGACTACAGACACCCTAGTGTCCTTTGGGTGGCGGCATGTCTTTTGAGTGTGAAAAACTCAGCAGCGTTGTAGTTCTTGACACACTCAAACCAGCGGAGGCTGCTGAAGGGAGGACGGCTCCGAATAACAGAACGGTTAAAATGGAATGGCCTCAAACACATAGTAACTATAGAAACCATGTGTTGGATATCATTCCAACAACTCCGCTCCAGCCATTAGCATGAGCCCGTCCTCCCCAATTAAGGTTCCACCAACCTCCTGTGACTCAAACCCGGTGCGCCTGGAACCTACTACCATACCCCATTCAAAGGCACTTAAATATTTGTTCTTGCCCGTTCACCCGCTGATTAGCACACACATACACAATACATGTCTCAATTGTCTCAAGGTGTAAAAATCCTTCTTTAACCTGTCTCCTCTCCCTTCATCTACACTGATTGGAAGTGGATTTGACATCAATAAGTGACATCACTAAGGTATGATAGCGTTCACCTGGATTCACCTGGTCAGTCAGTGTCATAGAAAGAGTGTATACTGTTAGGATCTCTTCAAAAACACAAACGCTCCCTCATCTCAGCTTGGTAGGAAACAAAGCCCTAGTTTCCCGTCTGGTGACTGGTAATTCTCCTGTGGCCTTCAGAAGGCAGTTTCCTAGTGTCCCGTCTGGTGACTGGTAATTCTCCTGTGGCTTTCAGAAGGCAGTTTCCTAGTTTCCCGTCTGGTGACTGGTAATTCTCCTGTGGCTTTCAGAAGGCAGTTTCCTAGTTTCCCGTCTGGTGACTGGTAATTCTCCTGTGGCCTTCAGAAGGCAGTTTCCTAGTTTCCCGTCTGAGACTGGTAATTCTCCTGTGGCTTTCAGAAGGCAGTTTCCTAGTTTCCTGTCTGAGACTGGTAATTCTCCTGTGGCCTTCAGAAGGCAGTTTCCTAGTTTCCCGTCTGATACTGGTAATTCTCCTGGCCTTCAGAAGGCAGTTTCCTAGTTTCTCGTCTGAGACTGGTAATTCTCCTGGCCTTCAGAAGGCAGTTTCCTAGTTTCTCGTCTGAGACTGGTAATTCTCCTGGCCTTCAGAAGGCAGTTTCCTAGTTTCCCGTCTGATACTGGTAATTCTCCTGGCCTTCAGAAGGCAGTTTCCTAGTTTCCCGTCTGAGACTAGTAATTCTCCTGTGGCTTTCAGAAGGCAGTTTCCTAGTTTCCCGTCTGAGACTGGTAATTCTCCTGTGGCCTTCAGAAGGCAGTTTCCTAGTTTCCCGTCTGGTGACTGGTAATTCTCCTGTGGCTTTCAGAAGGCAGTTTCCTAGTTTCCCGTCTGAGACTAGTAATTCTCCTGTGGCTTTCAGAAGGCAGTTTCCTAGTTTCCCGTCTGGTGACTGGTAATTCTCCTGTGGCTTTCAGAAGGCAGTTTCCTAGTTTCCCGTCTGAGACTAGTAATTCTCCGGTGGCTTTCAGAAGGCAGTTTCCTAGTTTCCCGTCTGAGACTGGTAATTCTCCTGGCCTTCAGAAGGCAGTTTCCTAGTTTCTCGTCTGAGACTGGTAATTATCCTGTGGCCTTCAGAAGGCAGTTTCCTAGTTTCCCGTCTGAGACTGGTAATTCTCCTGTGGCTTTCAGAAGGCAGTTTCCTAGTTTCCCGTCTGAGACTGGTAATTCTCCTGTGGCTTTCAGAAGGCAGTTTCCTAGTTTCCCGTCTGGTGACTGGTAATTCTCCTGTGGCTTTCAGAAGGCAGTTTCCTAGTTTCCCGTCTGGTGACTGGTAATTCTCCTGTGGCTTTCAGAAGGCAGTTTCCTAGTTTCCCGTCTGGTGACTGGTAATTCTCCTGTGGCTTTCAGAAGGCAGTTTCCTAGTTTCCTGTCTGGTGACTGGTAATTCTCCTGTGGCTTTCAGAAGACAGTTTCCTAGTTTCCTGTCTGAGACTGGTACTTCTCCTATGGCTTTCAGAAGGCAGTTTCCTAGTTTCCCGTCTGGTGACTGGTAATTCTCCTGTGGCTTTCAGAAGGCAGTTTCCTAGTTTCCTGTCTGAGACTGGTACTTCTCCTATGGCTTTCAGAAGGCAGTTTCCTAGTTTCCCGTCTGGTGACTGGTAATTCTCCTGTGGCTTTCAGAAGGCAGTTTCCTAGTTTCCTGTCTGAGACTGGTACTTCTCCTATGGCTTTCAGAAGGCAGTTTCCTAGTTTCCCGTCTGAGACTGGTAATTCTCCTGTGGCTTTCAGAAGGCAGTTTCCTAGTTTCCCGTCTGAGACTGGTAATTCTCCTGTGGCTTTCAGAAGGCAGTTTCCTAGTTTCCCGTCTGGTGACTGGTAATTCTCCTGTGGCTTTCAGAAGGCAGTTTCCTAGTTTCCCGTCTGGTGACTGGTAATTCTCTTGTGGCCTTCAGAAGGCAGTCAAGTGAAGCTGACATCAAGATGAAGAGAGATGACAAGAGGAAGCCTGGGAAATATTAAAGCTATTGGCACCAAAATATGCTTCCATGAGTCCTTCCTTCCTTCCGTGAACTGGGAGTTGTTGTGTGTGTTAGTGTGTGTGTGTGTGTGTGTGTGTGTTAGTGTGTGTTTGTGTGTGTATGGAAAATAAAATGTGTTTTACAGCACTTTCCACTTGCTCAAACATGTTAAAATGTTAAAATGTTGCACTCAAGGATTGTAGATGATGAACAAACAGATGTAATAATGTATACTGAGATGATCTGATACCTTACTAGTCTGAGACACACACGCACACACACACACAACCTGTTTCTATAGTACTCATAGGAGATGTATTTATTTGGCTGAGAGTGGCCTGAAGGAGGTGCTGTCTGTCACAACACAGAGATGTGTCAATTTATTATTATTTTTATTTTACCTTTATTTAACTAGGCAAGGCAGTTAAGAACAAATTCTTATTTTCAATGACGGCCTAGGAACAGTGAGTTAACCTGCCTTGTTCAGGGGAACAGTGAGTTAACCTGCCTTGTTCAGGGGAACAGTGAGTTAACCTGCCTTGTTCAGGGGCAGAACGACAGATTTTTACCTCGTCAGCTCTGCGATTCGATCTAGCAACCTTTTGGTTATTAGTCCAAACCTCTAACCACTAGGCAACCTGCTGGTTACTAGTCCAAACCTCTAACCACTAGGCTACCTGCTGGTTACTAGTCCAAACCTCTAACCACTAGGCTACCTGCTGGTTACTAGTCCAAACCTCTAACCACTAGGCAACCTGCTGGTTACTAGTCCAAACCTCTAACCACTAGGCTACCTGCTGGTTACTAGTCCAAACCTCTAACCACTAGGCAACCTGCTGGTTACTAGTCCAAACCTCTAACCACTAGGCAACCTGCTGGTTACTAGTCCAAACCTCTAACCACTAGGCTACCTGCTGGTTACTAGTCCAAACCTCTAACCACTAGGCTACCTGCTGGTTACTAGTCCAAACCTCTAACCACTAGGCAACCTGCTGGTTACTAGTCCAAACCTCTAACCACTAGGCAACCTGCTGGTTACTAGTCCAAACCTCTAACCACTAGGCTACCTGCTGGTTACTAGTCCAAACCTCTAACCACTAGGCTACCTGCTGGTTACTAGTCCAAACCTCTAACCACTAGGCTACCTGCTGGTTACTAGTTCAAACCTCTAACCACTAGGCTACCTGCTGGTTACTAGTCCAAACCTCTAACCACTAGGCTACCTGCTGGTTACTAGTCCAAACCTCTAACCACTAGGCTACCTGCTGGTTACTAGTCCAAACCTCTAACCACTAGGCTACCTGCTGGTTACTAGTCCAAACCTCTAACCACTAGGCTACCTGCTGGTTACTAGTCCAAACCTCTAACCACTAGGCTACCTGCTGGTTACTAGTCCAAACCTCTAACCACTAGGCAACCTGCTGGTTACTAGTCCAAACCTCTAACCACTAGGCTACCTGCTGGTTACTAGTCCAAACCTCTAACCACTAGGCTACCTGATGGTTACTAGTCCAAACCTCTAACCGCTAGGCAACCTGCTGGTTACTAGTCCAAACCTCTAAACACTAGGCTACCTGCTGGTTACTAGTCCAAACCTCTAACCGCTAGGCAACCTGCTGGTTACTAGTCCAAACCTCTAACCACTAGGCTACCTGCTGGTTACTAGTCCAAACCTCTAACCACTAGGCTACCTGCTGGTTACTAGTCCAAACCTCTAACCACTAGGCTACCTGATGGTTACTAGTCCAAACCTCTAACCACTAGGCTACCTGCTGGTTACTAGTCCAAACCTCTAACCACTAGGCTACCTGATGGTTACTAGTCCAAACCTCTAACCACTAGGCAACCTGCTGGTTACTAGTCCAAACCTCTAACCACTAGGCTACCTGCTGGTTACTAGTCCAAACCTCTAACCACTAGGCTACCTGCTGGTTACTAGTCCAAACCTCTAACCACTAGGCTACCTGCTGGTTACTAGTCCAAACCTCTAACCACTAGGCTACCTGCTGGTTACTAGTCCAAACCTCTAACCACTAGGCTACCTGCTGGTTACTAGTCCAAACCTCTAACCACTAGGCTACCTGCTGGTTACTAGTCCAAACCTCTAACCACTAGGCAACCTGATGGTTACTAGTCCAAACCTCTAACCACTAGGCAACCTGCTGGTTTCTAGTCCAAACCTCTAACCACTAGGCAACCTGCTGGTTTCTAGTCCAAACCTCTAACCACTAGGCTACCTGCTGGTTACTAGTCCAAACCTCTAACCACTAGGCTACCTGCTGGTTACTAGTCCAAACCTCTAACCACTAGGCTACCTGCTGGTTACTAGTCCAAACCTCTAACCACTAGGCTACCTGCTGGTTACTAGTCCAAACCTCTAACCACTAGGCTACCTGCTGGTTACTAGTCCAAACCTCTAACCACTAGGCTACCTGCTGGTTACTAGTCCAAACCTCTAACCACTAGGCAACCTGATGGTTACTAGTCCAAACCTCTAACCACTAGGCAACCTGATGGTTTCTAGTCCAAACCTCTAACCACTAGGCAACCTGCTGGTTTCTAGTCCAAACCTCTAACCACTAGGCTACCTGCTGGTTACTAGTCCAAACCTCTAACCACTAGGCTACCTGCTGGTTACTAGTCCAAACCTCTAACCACTAGGCAACCTGATGGTTTCTAGTCCAAACCTCTAACCACTAGGCTACCTGCTGGTTACTAGTCCAAACCTCTAACCACTAGGCAACCTGATGGTTACTAGTCCAAACCTCTAACCACTAGGCTACCTGCTGGTTACTAGTCCAAACCTCTAACCACTAGGCAACCTGATGGTTTCTAGTCCAAACCTCTAACCACTAGGCTACCTGCTGGTTACTAGTCCAAATCTCTAACCACTAGGCTACCTGCTGGTTACTAGTCCAAACCTCTAACCACTAGGCTACCTGCTGGTTACTAGTCCAAACCTCTAACCACTAGGCAACCTGATGGTTTCTAGTCCAAACCTCTAACCACTAGGCAACCTGCTGGTTACTAGTCCAAACCTCTAACCACTAGGCAACCTGCTGGTTACTAGTCCAAACCTCTAACCACTAGGCAACCTGCTGGTTACTAGTCCAAACCTCTAACCACTAGGCAACCTGATGGTTTCTAGTCCAAACCTCTAACCACTAGGCTACCTGCTGGTTACTAGTCCAAACCTCTAACCACTAGGCAACCTGCTGGTTACTAGTCCAAACCTCTAACCACTAGGCAACCTGATGGTTTCTAGTCCAAACCTCTAACCACTAGGCTACCTGCTGGTTACTAGTCCAAACCTCTAACCACTAGGCAACCTGATGGTTTCTAGTCCAAACCTCTAACCACTAGGCTACCTGCTGGTTACTAGTCCAAACCTCTAACCACTAGGCAACCTGATGGTTACTAGTCCAAACCTCTAACCACTAGGCTACCTGCTGGTTACTAGTCCAAACCTCTAACCACTAGGCAACCTGATGGTTTCTAGTCCAAACCTCTAACCACTAGGCTACCTGCTGGTTACTAGTCCAAACCTCTAACCACTAGGCTACCTGCTGGTTACTAGTCCAAACCTCTAACCACTAGGCTACCTGCTGGTTACTAGTCCAAACCTCTAACCACTAGGCAACCTGATGGTTTCTAGTCCAAACCTCTAACCACTAGGCAACCTGCTGGTTACTAGTCCAAACCTCTAACCACTAGGCAACCTGCTGGTTACTAGTCCAAACCTCTAACCACTAGGCAACCTGCTGGTTACTAGTCCAAACCTCTAACCACTAGGCAACCTGATGGTTTCTAGTCCAAACCTCTAACCACTAGGCTACCTGCTGGTTACTAGTCCAAACCTCTAACCACTAGGCTACCTGCTGGTTACTAGTCCAAACCTCTAACCACTAGGCTACCTGCTGGTTACTAGTCCAAACCTCTAACCACTAGGCAACCTGATGGTTACTAGTCCAAACCTCTAACCACTAGGCTACCTGCTGGTTACTAGTCCAAACCTCTAACCACTAGGCTACCTGCTGGTTACTAGTCCAAACCTCTAACCACTAGGCTACCTGCTGGTTACTAGTCCAAACCTCTAACCACTAGGCTACCTGCTGGTTACTAGTCCAAACCTCTAACCACTAGGCTACCTGCTGGTTACTAGTCCAAACCTCTAACCACTAGGCTACCTGCTGGTTACTAGTCCAAACCTCTAACCACTAGGCAACCTGATGGTTTCTAGTCCAAACCTCTAACCACTAGGCTACCTGATGGTTTCTAGTCCAAACCTCTAACCACTAGGCAACCTGATGGTTTCTAGTCCAAACCTCTAACCACTAGGCTACCTGCTGGTTACTAGTCCAAACCTCTAACCACTAGGCTACCTGCTGGTTACTAGTCCAAACCTCTAACCACTAGGCTACCTGCTGGTTACTAGTCCAAACCTCTAACCACTAGGCTACCTGCTGGTTACTAGTCCAAACCTCTAACCACTAGGCAACCTGATGGTTTCTAGTCCAAACCTCTAACCACTAGGCAACCTGATGGTTTCTAGTCCAAACCTCTAACCACTAGGCTACCTGATGGTTTCTAGTCCAAACCTCTAACCACTAGGCTACCTGCTGGTTACTAGTCCAAACCTCTAACCACTAGGCTACCTGCTGGTTACTAGTCCAAACCTCTAACCACTAGGCTACCTGCTGGTTACTAGTCCAAACCTCTAACCACTAGGCAACCTGCTGGTTACTAGTCCAAACCTCTAACCACTAGGCTACCTGCTGGTTACTAGTCCAAACCTCTAACCACTAGGCAACCTGCTGGTTACTAGTCCAAACCTCTAACCACTAGGCTACCTGCTGGTTACTAGTCCAAACCTCTAACCACTAGGCAACCTGCTGGTTACTAGTCCAAACCTCTAACCACTAGGCTACCTGATGGTTTCTAGTCCAAACCTCTAACCACTAGGCAACCTGATGGTTTCTAGTCCAAACCTCTAACCACTAGGCTACCTGCCGCCCCGGAGTGGAGGAGGTGCTGTCTGTCACATCACAGTGATACATTTCATCTCTTTACATGGTACACTTTAAATCAACGATGGACAGATTGGTTCAGCCTTTATCCAGACATGAGGAATGAAGAAAGATAAAAGCATTTTGATGTTGAGATGACAACCTCCCTGAAACAAAGATATAAATGATACGGAGCTCACGGTACAGAAGGTCTGTTCTCCTACTGTAACAAGAGGTACGTTTATTACAATGATATGAAGGTCTGTTCTCCTACTGTAACAAGAGGTACGTTTATTACAATGATATGAAGGGCTGTTCTCCTACTGTAACAAGAGGTACGTTTATTACAATGATATGAAGGGCTGTTCTCCTACTGTAACAAGAGGTACGTTTATTACAATGATATGAAGGTCTGTTCTCCTACTGTAACAAGAGGAACGTTTATTACAATGATATGAAGGTCTGTTCTCCTACTGTAACAAGAGGTACGTTTATTACAATGATATGAAGGGCTGTTCTCCTACTGTAACAAGAGGTACGTTTATTACAATGATATGAAGGGCTGTTCTCCTACTGTAACAAGAGGAACGTTTATTACAATGATATGAAGGTCTGTTCTCCTACTGTAACAAGAGGAACGTTTATTACAATGATATGAAGGGCTGTTCTCCTACTGTAACAAGAGGTACGTTTATTACAATGATATGAAGGGCTGTTCTCCTACTGTAACAAGAGGAACGTTTATTACAATGATATGAAGGGCTGTTCTCCTACTGTAACAAGAGGTACGTTTATTACAATGATATGAAGGGCTGTTCTCCTACTGTAACAAGAGGAACGTTTATTACAATGATATGAAGGTCTGTTCTCCTATTGTAACAAGAGGAACGTTTATTACAATGATATGAAGGGCTGTTCTCCTACTGTAACAAGAGGAACGTTTATTACAATGATATGAAGGTCTGTTCTCCTACTGTAACAAGAGGAACGTTTATTACAATGATATGAAGGGCTGTTCTCCTACTGTAACAAGAGGTACGTTTATTACAATGATATGAAGGTCTGTTCTCCTACTGTAACAAGAGGAACGTTTATTACAATGATATGAAGGGCTGTTCTCCTACTGTAACAAGAGGTACGTTTATTACAATGATATGAAGGGCTGTTCTCCTACTGTAACAAGAGGAACGTTTATTACAATGATATGAAGGTCTGTTCTCCTACTGTAACAAGAGGAACGTTTATTACAATGATATGAAGGTCTGTTCTCCTACTGTAACAAGAGGAACGTTTATTACAATGATATGAAGGTCTGTTCTCCTACTGTAACAAGAGGAACGTTTATTACAATGATATGAAGGGCTGTTCTCCTACTGTAACAAGAGGAACGTTTATTACAATGATATGAAGGTCTATTCTCCTACTGTAACAAGAGGTACATTTATTACAATGATATGAAGGTCTGTTCTCCTACTGTAACAAGAGGAACGTTTATTACAATGATATGAAGGTCTGTTCTCCTACTGTAACAAGAGGAACGTTTATTACAATGATATGAAGGTCTGTTCTCCTACTGTAACAAGAGGAACGTTTATTACAATGATATGAAGGTCTGTTCTCCTACTGTAACAAGAGGAACGTTTATTACAATGATATGAAGGACTGTTCTCCTACTGTAACAAGAGGTACGTTTATTACAATGATATGAAGGTCTGTTCTCCTACTGTAACAAGAGGTACGTTTATTACAATGATATGAAGCCCACGGTACAGTAGGTCTGTTCTCCTACTGTAACAAGAGGTACGTTTCTTACAATGATGACATATTTTGAGATATTCAAGGGTTGTGTTATGAAATATATTCTTCACAGAGTGTAGGACTAAATCCATGCTTATTTCAAGCGCCAACTATTCAGTCTGATGAATACAAAATGAGACTCTACGTGTGTATTATACGGTACACTATTTTCATAAATACACGAATTTACAATATGGTCAAAAACATGAAACGGTGTATTAATTGATAGATGAATTGATGGATTGACTGACATATCCAACCTGATGAATTGATTGATTGATTGATTGACAGGGCCTAACCTGATGTTGAGTGGGGTCTCCAGTCTCCAGTCATGAGAGCAACACCTGGCGCTGACAGTGATGTCATCCGGGCAAACTGGGCTGGCAGCATGGGTCCCATCAGGCCCTCCCAGGTGGCACTGGATCCTGCAGGTCAAACAACCGGGACAGGGTTAGTTACCAGACATATACTGGGGTCAAACAGGGACAGGGTTAGTTACCAGACATATACTGGGGTCAAACAGGGACAGGGTTAGTTACCAGACATATACTGGGGTCAAACAGGGACAGGGTTAGTTACAGGGTTAGTTACAGGGTCAGGGACAGGGTTAGTTACAGGGTAAGTTACAGGGTTAGTTACAGGGTTAGTTACAGGGTTAGGGTTAGGATCCCATGGGTTAGGCCCCAGGTTGCACGGGATCCTCAGTAGTACATGGCGTGACAATAACCATAGGAGTTATCCAGACAGAAACACACAAACAGACAGATCTGGGACCAGGCTACTGGTAAGGGACGGGGTTGGGCAGTGAGTCGGCACAAAGGCAGCCCCACTACATGAAACCCAGTCGGCCGGCACTGTGTGTGAAGCTCCTGGGACAGCCGGTGGAGTGGTCACATCAGTTAACTCTCTAGCACCCTGGATTTATCCCAAAGAGCACCTTATACCTATATAGTTCACTACTTTAGACCAGGGTACAAAGGGAAAATGATGCTAATTAGTATGCACACTTTGTGTTTCAGCTACTGGCTCAATGTACTGGCTCATATCTACTGGCTCATATCTACTGGCTCATATCTACTGGCTCATATCTACTGGCTCATATCGACTGGCTCATATCTACTGGCTCATATCTACTGACTCATATCTACTGACTCATATCTACTGTCTCATATCTACTGACTCATATCTACTGACTCATATCTACTGACTCATATCTACTGGCTCATATCTACTGACTCATATCTACTGGCTCATATCTACTGACTCAAATCTACTGGCTCATATCTAGTCAGGCTGGGTCTGTGTAGGAGAGGGTATTTGCCTTGTTAACAGACATTATGTTTGAGACAAAACATTGACAGATACACACACACACACACACACACACACACACACACACACACACACACACACACACACACACACACACACACACACACACACACACACACACACACACACACACACACACACACACACACTGGACGTCCATGTTTTTAAAATGTATGTCAATTCCAAAGTGTTTTGTCTGTAATATCTTTTGGGCGATGTGTCGGTCCCCAGTAAAAACTAGCTGTCGTCGTTGGCGTCAGATAATGGCGATTATAATAAATAAAATAAATAAAAATCAAACATATTCAAAACTGTATCAGAAACAGCGTGGTAGCAATCCATCAGTACGTCAAGTTGAGACAACTCATTAAGTTAACTCACCTTTATAACGGATTATAACTAAAGATACTGCATCACTTCAACTCCATTATCCACAGTAGATGTTTATTTAGCCTTTATTTAACCAGGCAAGTCATTTAGAATACATTACTTTGTTGTTTTTTTTACAATAAGGACAACATATTGATTGCAGAGTTTCTTTCAAAGAAGATTTTTTTTTATATACAAATGTCAACACAGCCTCAGGCTCATTTTGCAAAAACGCAACATGTGGTCTCTTTTCTATTCCTCCCATCCCGTCTGCCTGGTGAATTCTCCCTGATAAGTGCAGTTTGTTTGGAAAGGTTAATTATGTTTGGAATTAGCCAAGGGTTGATGAAAATTACCCGAGCTCAGTTAATCCAGCTGCTTGTCTGCCTGTCTTTATGAATATGTATAGTGGTTTCTTTTTGTCTGTTGTCAAAAGGCAGGAACCGACGTATATAATGCAAATTAGGAATTTTATAACAATCGCTACAAAAACCCAGCAACAACATCATCAACAACAACAACAAAACACACTGCAATGTGGAGAAACAAAATGTTTCCACAAAAGTCAACATATTTCAACTTCATGGGAACAATCAAAACATGAAATAGTACACAGTTTGCTGATGTTGTATAATTGTTAGAGCTGGTGTGTGAACTGCTAAGCCATCAACCCACAATAGGAATACAACAGCCATGCGTCCATGGTCTGGGATACGGTCTGTTCAATGGAATGGTTGAGTGTCAAATTATGCCCCATTCAATATATAGTGTCGTTATCGCTGAGGGTAAAAACATTATGAACACTGGCCTAATATTTTGTTTCACCCTGTAGGTGGGCAGGACTGGGGTCTGAACAGAGAGGACAGAGATTCTGTTCTTTACTAGAACCTGTAGGTGGGCAGGACTGGGGTCTGAACAGAGAGGACAGAGATTCTGCTCTTTACTAGAACCTGTAGGTGGGCAGGACTGGGGTCTGAACAGAGAGGACAGAGATTCTGTTCTTTACTAGAACCTGTAGGTGGGCAGGACTGGGGTCTGAACAGAGAGGACAGAGATTCTGTTCTTTACTAGAACCTGTAGGTGGGCAGGACTGGGGGTCTGAACAGAGAGGACAGAGATTCTGTTCTTTACTAGAACCTGTAGGTGGGCAGCACTGGGGTCTGAACAGAGAGGACAGAGATTCTGTTCTTTACTAGAACCTGTAGGTGGGCAGGACTGGGGTCTGAACAGAGAGGACAGAGATTCTGTTCTTTACTAGAACCTGTAGGTGGGCAGGACTGGGGTCTGAACAGAGAGGACAGAGATTCTGTTCTTTACTAGAACCTGTAGGTGGGCAGGACTGGGGGTCTGAACAGAGAGGACAGAGATTCTGTTCTTTACTAGAACCTGTAGGTGGGCAGGACTGGGGTCTGAACAGAGAGGACAGAGATTCTGTTCTTTACTAGAACCTGTAGGTGGGCAGGACTGAGGGTCTGAACAGAGAGGACAGAGATTCTGTTCTTTACTAGAACCTGTAGGTGGGCAGGACTGGGGTCTGAACAGAGAGGACAGAGATTCTGTTCTTTACTAGAACCTGTAGGTGGGCAGGACTGGGGTCTGAACAGAGAGGACAGAGATTCTGTTCTTTACTAGAACCTGTAGGTGGGCAGGACTGGGGTCTGAACAGAGAGGACAGAGATTCTGTTCTTTACTAGAACCTGTAGGTGGGCAGGACTGGGGGTCTGAACAGAGAGGACAGAGATTCTGTTCTTTACTAGAACCTGTAGGTGGGCAGGACTGGGGGTCTGAACAGAGAGGACAGAGATTCTGTTCTTTACTAGAACCTGTAGGTGGGCAGGACTGGGGTCTGAACAGAGAGGACAGAGATTCTGTTCTTTACTAGAACCTGTAGGTGGGCAGGACTGGGGTCTGAACAGAGAGGACAGAGATTCTGTTCTTTACTAGAACCTGTAGGTGGGCAGGACTGGGGTCTGAACAGAGAGGACAGAGATTCTGTTCTTTACTAGAACCTGTAGGTGGGCAGGACTGGGGTCTGAACAGAGAGGACAGAGATTCTGTTCTTTACTAGAACCTGTAGGTGGGCAGGACTGGGGTCTGAACAGAGAGGACAGAGATTCTGCTCTTTACTAGAACCTGTAGGTGGGCAGGACTGGGGTCTGAACAGAGAGGACAGAGATTCTGTTCTTTACTAGAACCTGTAGGTGGGCAGGACTGGGGGTCTGAACAGAGAGGACAGAGATTCTGTTCTTTACTAGAACCTGTAGGTGGGCAGGACTGGGGTCTGAACAGAGAGGACAGAGATTCTGTTCTTTACTAGAACCTGTAGGTGGGCAGGACTGGGGTCTGAACAGAGAGGACAGAGATTCTGCTCTTTACTAGAACCTGTAGGTGGGCAGGACTGGGGTCTGAACAGAGAGGACAGAGATTCTGTTCTTTACTAGAACCTGTAGGTGGGCAGGACTGGGGGTCTGAACAGAGAGGACAGAGATTCTGTTCTTTACTAGAACCTGTAGGTGGGCAGGACTGGGGTCTGAACAGAGAGGACAGAGATTCTGTTCTTTACTAGAACCTGTAGGTGGGCAGGACTGGGGTCTGAACAGAGAGGACAGAGATTCTGTTCTTTACTAGAACCTGTAGGTGGGCAGGACTGGGGTCTGAACAGAGAGGACAGAGATTCTGTTCTTTACTAGAACCTGTAGGTGGGCAGGACTGGGGGTCTGAACAGAGAGGACAGAGATTCTGTTCTTTACTAGAACCTGTAGGTGGGCAGGACTGGGGGTCTGAACAGAGAGGACAGAGATTCTGTTCTTTACTAGAACCTGTAGGTGGGCAGGACTGGGGGTCTGAACAGAGAGGACAGAGATTCTGTTCTTTACTAGAACCTGTAGGTGGGCAGGACTGGGGGTCTGAACAGAGAGGACAGAGATTCTGTTCTTTACTAGAACCTGTAGGTGGGCAGGACTGGGGTCTGAACAGAGAGGACAGAGATTCTGTTCTTTACTAGAACCTGTAGGTGGGCAGGACTGGGGTCTGAACAGAGAGGACAGAGATTCTGTTCTTTACTAGAACCTGTAGGTGGGCAGGACTGGGGTCTGAACAGAGAGGACAGAGATTCTGTTCTTTACTAGAACCTGTAGGTGGGCAGGACTGGGGTCTGAACAGAGAGGACAGAGATTCTGTTCTTTACTAGAACCTGTAGGTGGGCAGGACTGGGGGTCTGAACAGAGAGGACAGAGATTCTGTTCTTTACTAGAACCTGTAGGTGGGCAGGACTGGGGTCTGAACAGAGAGGACAGAGATTCTGTTCTTTACTAGAACCTGTAGGTGGGCAGGACTGGGGTCTGAACAGAGAGGACAGAGATTCTGTTCTTTACTAGAACCTGTAGGTGGGCAGGACTGGGGTCTGAACAGAGAGGACAGAGATTCTGTTCTTTACTAGAACCTGTAGGTGGGCAGGACTGGGGTCTGAACAGAGAGGACAGAGATTCTGTTCTTTACTAGAACCTGTAGGTGGGCAGGACTGGGGTCTGAACAGAGAGGACAGAGATTCTGTTCTTTACTAGAACCTGTAGGTGGGCAGGACTGGGGTCTGAACAGAGAGGACAGAGATTCTGTTCTTTACTAGAACCTGTAGGTGGGCAGGACTGGGGGTCTGAACAGAGAGGACAGAGATTCTGTTCTTTACTAGAACCTGTAGGTGGGCAGGACTGGGGTCTGAACAGAGAGGACAGAGATTCTGTTCTTTACTAGAACCTGTAGGTGGGCAGGACTGGGGTCTGAACAGAGAGGACAGAGATTCTGTTCTTTACTAGAACCTGTAGGTGGGCAGGACTGGGGTCTGAACAGAGAGGACAGAGATTCTGTTCTTTACTAGAACCTGTAGGTGGGCAGGACTGGGGTCTGAACAGAGAGGACAGAGATTCTGTTCTTTACTAGAACCTGTAGGTGGGCAGGACTGGGGTCTGAACAGAGAGGACAGAGATTCTGTTCTTTACTAGAACCTGTAGGTGGGCAGGACTGGGGTCTGAACAGAGAGGACAGAGATTCTGTTCTTTACTAGAACCTGTAGGTGGGCAGGACTGGGGTCTGAACAGAGAGGACAGAGATTCTGTTCTTTACTAGAACCTGTAGGTGGGCAGGACTGGGGTCTGAACGGAGAGGACAGAGATTCTGTTCTTTACTAGAACCTGTAGGTGGGCAGGACTGGGGGTCTGAACAGAGAGGACAGAGATTCTGTTCTTTACTAGAACCTGTAGGTGGGCAGGACTGGGGGTCTGAACAGAGAGGACAGAGATTCTGTTCTTTACTAGAACCTGTAGGTGGGCAGGACTGGGGTCTGAACAGAGAGGACAGAGATTCTGCTCTTTACTAGAACCTGTAGGTGGGCAGGACTGGGGTCTGAACAGAGAGGACAGAGATTCTGTTCTTTACTAGAACCTGTAGGTGGGCAGGACTGGGGGTCTGAACAGAGAGGACAGAGATTCTGTTCTTTACTAGAACCTGTAGGTGGGCAGGACTGCGGTCTGAACGGAGAGGACAGAGATTCTGTTCTTTACTAGAACCTGTAGGTGGGCAGGACTGGGGGTCTGAACAGAGAGGACAGAGATTCTGTTCTTTACTAGAACCTGTAGGTGGGCAGGACTGGGGTCTGAACAGAGAGGACAGAGATTCTGTTCTTTACTAGAACCTGTAGGTGGGCAGGACTGGGGTCTGAACAGAGAGGACAGAGATTCTGCTCTTTACTAGAACCTGTAGGTGGGCAGGACTGGGGTCTGAACAGAGAGGACAGAGATTCTGTTCTTTACTAGAACCTGTAGGTGGGCAGGACTGGGGTCTGAACAGAGAGGACAGAGATTCTGTTCTTTACTAGAACCTGTAGGTGGGCAGGACTGGGGTCTGAACAGAGAGGACAGAGATTCTGTTCTTTACTAGAACCTGTAGGTGGGCAGGACTGGGGTCTGAACAGAGAGGACAGAGATTCTGCTCTTTACTAGAACCTGTAGGTGGGCAGGACTGGGGTCTGAACAGAGAGGACAGAGATTCTGTTCTTTACTAGAACCTGTAGGTGGGCAGGACTGGGGTCTGAACAGAGAGGACAGAGATTCTGTTCTTTACTAGAACCTGTAGGTGGGCAGGACTGGGGTCTGAACAGAGAGGACAGAGATTCTGTTCTTTACTAGAACCTGTAGGTGGGCAGGACTGGGGTCTGAACAGAGAGGACAGAGATTCTGTTCTTTACTAGAACCTGTAGGTGGGCAGGACTGGGGTCTGAACAGAGAGGACAGAGATTCTGTTCTTTACTAGAACCTGTAGGTGGGCAGGACTGGGGTCTGAACAGAGAGGACAGAGATTCTGTTCTTTACTAGAACCTGTAGGTGGGCAGGACTGGGGTCTGAACAGAGAGGACAGAGATTCTGTTCTTTACTAGAACCTGTAGGTGGGCAGGACTGGGGTCTGAACAGAGAGGACAGAGATTCTGTTCTTTACTAGAACCTGTAGGTGGGCAGGACTGGGGTCTGAACAGAGAGGACAGAGATTCTGTTCTTTACTAGAACCTGTAGGTGGGCAGGACTGGGGTCTGAACAGAGAGGACAGAGATTCTGTTCTTTACTAGAACCTGTAGGTGGGCAGGACTGGGGTCTGAACAGAGAGGACAGAGATTCTGTTCTTTACTAGAACCTGTAGGTGGGCAGGACTGGGGTCTGAACAGAGAGGACAGAGATTCTGTTCTTTACTAGAACCTGTAGGTGGGCAGGACTGGGGTCTGAACAGAGAGGACAGAGATTCTGTTCTTTACTAGAACCTGTAGGTGGGCAGGACTGGGGTCTGAACAGAGAGGACAGAGATTCTGTTCTTTACTAGAACCTGTAGGTGGGCAGGACTGGGGTCTGAACAGAGAGGACAGAGATTCTGCTCTTTACTAGAACCTGTAGGTGGGCAGGACTGGGGTCTGAACAGAGAGGACAGAGATTCTGTTCTTTACTAGAACCTGTAGGTGGGCAGGACTGGGGTCTGAACAGAGAGGACAGAGATTCTGCTCTTTACTAGAACCTGTAGGTGGGCAGGACTGGGGTCTGAACAGAGAGGACAGAGATTCTGTTCTTTACTAGAACCTGTAGGTGGGCAGGACTGGGGTCTGAACAGAGAGGACAGAGATTCTGTTCTTTACTAGAACCTGTAGGTGGGCAGGACTGGGGGTCTGAACAGAGAGGACAGAGATTCTGTTCTTTACTAGAACCTGTAGGTGGGCAGGACTGGGGGTCTGAACAGAGAGGACAGAGATTCTGTTCTTTACTAGAACCTGTAGGTGGGCAGGACTGGGGTCTGAACAGAGAGGACAGAGATTCTGTTCTTTACTAGAACCTGTAGGTGGGCAGGACTGGGGTCTGAACAGAGAGGACAGAGATTCTGTTCTTTACTAGAACCTGTAGGTGGGCAGGACTGGGGTCTGAACAGAGAGGACAGAGATTCTGTTCTTTACTAGAACCTGTAGGTGGGCAGGACTGGGGTCTGAACAGAGAGGACAGAGATTCTGTTCTTTACTAGAACCTGTAGGTGGGCAGGACTGGGGTCTGAACAGAGAGGACAGAGATTCTGTTCTTTACTAGAACCTGTAGGTGGGCAGGACTGGGGTCTGAACAGAGAGGACAGAGATTCTGTTCTTTACTAGAACCTGTAGGTGGGCAGGACTGGGGGTCTGAACAGAGAGGACAGAGATTCTGTTCTTTACTAGAACCTGTAGGTGGGCAGGACTGGGGTCTGAACAGAGAGGACAGAGATTCTGTTCTTTACTAGAACCTGTAGGTGGGCAGGACTGGGGTCTGAACAGAGAGGACAGAGATTCTGTTCTTTACTAGAACCTGTAGGTGGGCAGGACTGGGGTCTGAACAGAGAGGACAGAGATTCTGTTCTTTACTAGAACCTGTAGGTGGGCAGGACTGGGGTCTGAACAGAGAGGACAGAGATTCTGTTCTTTACTAGAACCTGTAGGTGGGCAGGACTGGGGTCTGAACAGAGAGGACAGAGATTCTGTTCTTTACTAGAACCTGTAGGTGGGCAGGACTGGGGGTCTGAACAGAGAGGACAGAGATTCTGTTCTTTACTAGAACCTGTAGGTGGGCAGGACTGGGGTCTGAACAGAGAGGACAGAGATTCTGTTCTTTACTAGAACCTGTAGGTGGGCAGGACTGGGGGTCTGAACAGAGAGGACAGAGATTCTGTTCTTTACTAGAACCTGTAGGTGGGCAGGACTGGGGGTCTGAACAGAGAGGACAGAGATTCTGTTCTTTACTAGAACCTGTAGGTGGGCAGGACTGGGGTCTGAACAGAGAGGACAGAGATTCTGTTCTTTACTAGAACCTGTAGGTGGGCAGGACTGGGGGTCTGAACAGAGAGGACAGAGATTCTGTTCTTTACTAGAACCTGTAGGTGGGCAGGACTGGGGTCTGAACAGAGAGGACAGAGATTCTGTTCTTTACTAGAACCTGTAGGTGGGCAGGACTGGGGGTCTGAACAGAGAGGACAGAGATTCTGTTCTTTACTAGAACCTGTAGGTGGGCAGGACTGGGGTCTGAACAGAGAGGACAGAGATTCTGCTCTTTACTAGAACCTGTAGGTGGGCAGGACTGGGGGTCTGAACAGAGAGGACAGAGATTCTGTTCTTTACTAGAACCTGTAGGTGGGCAGGACTGGGGTCTGAACAGAGAGGACAGAGATTCTGTTCTTTACTAGAACCTGTAGGTGGGCAGGACTGGGGTCTGAACAGAGAGGACAGAGATTCTGTTCTTTACTAGAACCTGTAGGTGGGCAGGACTGGGGGTCTGAACAGAGAGGACAGAGATTCTGTTCTTTACTAGAACCTGTAGGTGGGCAGGACTGGGGTCTGAACAGAGAGGACAGAGATTCTGCTCTTTACTAGAACCTGTAGGTGGGCAGGACTGGGGTCTGAACAGAGAGGACAGAGATTCTGTTCTTTACTAGAACCTGTAGGTGGGCAGGACTGGGGTCTGAACAGAGAGGACAGAGATTCTGTTCTTTACTAGAACCTGTAGGTGGGCAGGACTGGGGTCTGAACAGAGAGGACAGAGATTCTGTTCTTTACTAGAACCTGTAGGTGGGCAGGACTGGGGTCTGAACAGAGAGGACAGAGATTCTGTTCTTTACTAGAACCTGTAGGTGGGCAGGACTGGGGTCTGAACAGAGAGGACAGAGATTCTGTTCTTTACTAGAACCTGTAGGTGGGCAGGACTGGGGTCTGAACAGAGAGGACAGAGATTCTGTTCTTTACTAGAACCTGTAGGTGGGCAGGACTGGGGTCTGAACAGAGAGGACAGAGATTCTGTTCTTTACTAGAACCTGTAGGTGGGCAGGACTGGGGTCTGAACAGAGAGGACAGAGATTCTGTTCTTTACTAGAACCTGTAGGTGGGCAGGACTGGGGTCTGAACAGAGAGGACAGAGATTCTGTTCTTTACTAGAACCTGTAGGTGGGCAGGACTGGGGTCTGAACAGAGAGGACAGAGATTCTGTTCTTTACTAGAACCTGTAGGTGGGCAGGACTGGGGTCTGAACAGAGAGGACAGAGATTCTGCTCTTTACTAGAACCTGTAGGTGGGCAGGACTGGGGGTCTGAACAGAGAGGACAGAGATTCTGTTCTTTACTAGAACCTGTAGGTGGGCAGGACTGGGGTCTGAACAGAGAAGACAGAGATTCTGTTCTTTACTAGAACCTGTAGGTGGGCAGGACTGGGGTCTGAACAGAGAGGACAGAGATTCTGTTCTTTACTAGAACCTGTAGGTGGGCAGGACTGGGGTCTGAACAGAGAGGACAGAGATTCTGTTCTTTACTAGAACCTGTAGGTGGGCAGGACTGGGGGTCTGAACAGAGAGGACAGAGATTCTGTTCTTTACTAGAACCTGTAGGTAACGTATTATATAGTCTGTACTTGGCATGTAGGTTTCTCACCTATGGATGGCACAAACTGCATTATGGGGGAAGGGAATGGGCAGTGTTGTATGTATATTAAATACTGTAGTATTTACTATAGTTGTTTAAAAAGTGTAATGTTTTTGAGGACAGTAGTCTTTTTGCAGACATTACTGTAGTATTTACTATAGTATTCTACAGTATACTGCAACATTTTATAGTACGTACTACACATGATCGAGGGATACTACAGAGTGTAGTATAGTATTCTATAGTATATTACAGTTTACTGCAGAATTCTATAGTATGTAGTAAATTGTAATATGTTTTAATGTGGGGGTATAACAATACATTATGCCACCCAGTCAGCCATCCCATTATATCACACTATTCACAGACGGCAAAAGAAATGCAGAAGAATTAAAAAAAACTCAAGAGTGGATATCAGTAATAACAGATTATTACCGGGACACGTTCATTATGCTCATTCAGAAGCATCTTCAGTCCAGCGTTTAGGGCTCGGTGTGAAAACAGCCTGGTGACTACACCATAGAGAACCATCAACAGGCTTAGGGCCGCATCCCAAATGGAATTCTTTACCCAGAGTGCACTATGTTTGACCAGGGGACTATAGGGGGACTATATAGAGAATAGGGTACCGTTTGGCATGTGTTCTTAATCTCCTTAATTCCTCTGAGACTACTCTGTGCTCTGTAGGAGGTCTCTTCAAGGATCATGAATACCACCGCTGTGTGCACAGAGTGTGATCTGATTGACCCAATTTAACAGAACTCCCACGTCAGCCTAATAGGACTACGTATGAAAGACTGACTGTCACAGTGACGGGAGTGTGCTGCATTCCAAGTGGCACCCTATTCCCTATACAGTACACTACTTTTAACCATGACCCATAGGGCTCCTGTCAAATATAGTGCACTATATAGGGAATAGGGTGCGATTTCGGACGCACACTATGAAAGTAGTCGAGAAAGTCCCTGATCCGAAAGATTATTCTTCTGAGGAGATAGCAGCAGCTATTGATGAAAGTCTGAGATGAGAGGAGGCCTTGAGACGACAGAACGCCCCATCATAGATCAATACCATCTATTTTCTATTCTGACTCTACTTCTATGGACCACGCCATCATAAAGTCATCTTCACGCTCTCAAAGACCAGAGGAGAGACTTCTATCATCATGGAGCACCGTGATGTCTGTCTCTGGCTGCATTCAGGGCGTAATACATCGAATTTAGCAGACGCTTTCATCCAAAGCGACTTACAGAGATTGTGTACGTGCATTTTATATATCGGTTTCACCCACCGGGAATCGAACACAGAACCGTGCCGTTGCAAACGCCTTGTTCGACCAACTGAGTCATACAGGACCACCTCATAGCGTGTGGAAATCAGCTCGTCACAAACGGACTGACAGAGAGAGGAGAGAGGAGAGAGGAGAGAACCCACACCCCGCTGGGAACAGCCAGGTCTTCAGTACACCACTGAGTCATACAGGACCACCTCATAGCGTGTGGAAATCAGCTCGTCACAAACGGACTGACAGAGAGGAGAGAGGAGAGAGGAGAGAGGAGAGAGGAGAGAGGAGAGAACCCACACCCCGCTGGGAACAGCCAGGTCTTCAGTACACCACTGAGTCATACAGGACCACCTCATAGCGTGTGGAAATCAGCTCGTCACAAACGGACTGACAGAGAGGAGAGAGGAGAGAACCCACACCCCGCTGGGAACAGCCAGGTTTTCAGTACACCACTGAGTCATACAGGACCACCTCATAGCGTGTGGAAATCAGCTCGTCACAGACAGACTGACAGAGAGGAGAGAGGAGAGAACCCACACCCCGCTGGGAACAGCCAGGTCTTCAGTACACCACTGAGTCATACAGGACCACCTCATAGCGTGTGGAAATCAGCTCGTCACAGACAGACTGACAGAGAGGAGAGAGGAGAGAACCCACACCCCGCTGGGAACAGCCAGGTCTTCAGTACACCACTGAGTCATACAGGACCACCTCATAGCGTGTGGAAATCAGCTCGTCACAAACGGACTGACAGAGAGGAGAGAGGAGAGAGGAGAGAGGAGAGAGGAGAGAGGAGAGAGGAGAGAGGAGAGAACCCACACCCCGCTGGGAACAGCCAGGTCTTCAGTACACCACTGAGTCATACAGGACCACCTCATAGCGTGTGGAAATCAGCTCGTCACAAACGGACTGACAGAGAGGAGAGAGGAGAGAACCCACACCCCGCTGGGAACAGCCAGGTCTTCAGTACACCACTGAGTCATACAGGACCACCTCATAGCGTGTGGAAATCAGCTCGTCACAAACAGACTGACAGAGAGGAGAGAGGAGAGAGGAGAGAACCCACACCCCGCTGGGAACAGCCAGGTCTTCAGTACACCACTGAGTCATACAGGACCACCTCATAGCGTGTGGAAATCAGCTCGTCACAAACGGACTGACAGAGAGGAGAGAGGAGAGAGGAGAGAACCCACACCCCGCTGGGAACAGCCAGGTCTTCAGTACACCACTGAGTCATACAGGACCACCTCATAGCGTGTGGAAATCAGCTCGTCACAAACAGACTGACAGAGAGGAGAGAGGAGAGAGGAGAGAACCCACACCCCGCTGGGAACAGCCAGGTCTTCAGTACACCACTCGCACACTATCAGATTGACAATGTGCTGTTGGTTGTCTCGTTGTATAAATCAGGCTGCGACCCAAATAGCACACTATAGTCCCTATGTAGTGTGCTACTTTTGACCAGCGCCCTATGAGCCCCTGGTTAGTAGAACTGCACTATAAAATAGAGAATAGGGGTCCATTTTTGGACACAGACTCAGTCAGAACGGAACGGTGCCACCGACCAGGAGAGATGGGTTTGGGCTTTAGAAATATAAACTCCTCATAATCTGCTTTACTTTAATACATTCTTCTATTAATAGATGTAGTTCGTATGTTCATAAATATTGAATGATAAAATGCTCCTCTGTAAATACCCACCACCCTTGCAGTCAACATGTAAATACTGCTTGCTTCCCAAATGGCACCCTATTCCCTACAAAGTGCACCCCTTTTGACCAGAGCCCTATGGGACCTACAGGTTAACTATAGGTGAATATGAACTACCATGTTGCCATGGGATATAACAGCAAAGGACCCCCTCCAGGCTTTGCTCTCTCTCTCTCTCTATGAAAACAGACAGAAAACGCAGTGTAACAATGAATAGGACGTACTGTATGCATTTCAGTAATCTGCTACAATTAACCCGCAGGCACTTATCGTGGGCGTTGTACATTAGCAAAATACATAATGCAGTATTCATAAGACTTCATTGGAATGGAATTCAAATGAAACTGAAAAAAAAAGCATTGAAAGAAGATTGTAATTCCAAAGTATGGCGTAAGTAAAGATTTAACTAGGCTGCTGCCCCATCTGCTTCTGCTTTTAATCATGGAGGTACAGCTTCTATATGTTGTACCACTGTATTTCTCTCTTGCCATTTGACAAATCAACTGTCAAATGACCTCACATCCCCAAGACACAGATGTGTGAAGTTGCCAGCTCCAACTGAAATAAGCCTGAATGTAAATAAAAACAAATGCCTCGTGCATCTCCGACGTTTAGCACCGCTGACTTTTCTATTCCGTCTTTAAATCGAGGAGAACATTTAATCAGGATCTTGTTGAAATACAGGCTTTATAACAAACCACATTTACTACAGTGGGATACACAGTACTACATAGTACTATATACATAGATACATAATATATACATAGATCCATAGTATTATAACAGATGTTCAGACTCCAGAACATCATAGACACTCACCTAGTATTAACGTCTGACAGAGTAAAGGATTTAACTTCTGACAGAGTAAAAGATTTAACGTCTAACAGAGTACAGGATTTAACTTCCAGGCCCCCCCTATCATTTTGCTTGAGATTTATGACTATACATGCACTTCATACGCCTTCTACTAGATGTCAATAGGCTGTGAGAGGTGAAATGGGGTCTCAATCTCTTTCTATGGGCAAAAGAGACAGCTTGGAATGACATGACCCCAGAATTCCTTTGTTCAGGAAGCGCATAAAGGTCACCAGTATTGGCTTCTGAAAAGCAATCGTTATAGACGTCTTATATCTCCGGCTTTGATTTTATTTGATAAATGTGAAAATATCATCGTAAAGTATGTTTTTTCAATATAGTTTTATTAGATTATTGAAATTTTTTCGGGAGTTTAGACGTGTTGCGTTCTTTGCGTTTGGTGACGAAGGAGAGCTTAGCGCCACTTAGCTAGTTTTGCTTGCTCAATCGAGAGGGAAAAATGCCATTCTAAAACCAAACAACGATTGTTCCCGACAAAGGACCCCTTGTACAACATTCTGATGGAAGCTCAACAAAAGTAGGACCCATTTATGATGCTATTTCATATATCTGTCGGAACATGTTTACTAATAGTTTGCGCCCAGATTTTGGGCACTCTCTCGCCATAACGTAAACTGCATGTCGTAATGAAGTTATTTTTAAAATTCTAACACGGCGATTGCATTAAGAACTAGTGTATCTATCATTTCCTATACAACATGTATTTTTTAGTAATGTTTATGAATAGTTATTTGGTCAGAATATGTGAGTGTCAGCAAAATATCCGGACGTTCTGGGAAAAAGATGCTACGTTAGCACAATGTATAACCACTGATTTCAGCTCTAAATATGCACATTTTCGAACAAAACATAAGTGTATGTATAACCTGATGTTATAGGACTGTCATCTGATGAAGCTTATCAAGGTTAGTCAAAAATTATATATCTTTTGCTGGTTTGTTACGATCGCTAACTTTTGCTGCTGGTAAATAGCTTGTGTTTCTGGCTATTGTGGTAAGCTAATATAATGCTATATTGTGTTTTCGCTGTAAAACACAAGAAATCGGAAATATTGGCTGGATTCACATGATGCTTGTCTTTCATCTGCTGTACACCATGTATTTTTCAGAAATGTTTTATGATGAGTATTTAGGTATTTCACGTTGGTGTCTGTAATTACTCTGGCTGCTTCGGTGCTATTTGTGACGTAGCTGTGATGGTAGCTGCAATGTAAAACTGATTTATAGCTCAAATATGCAAATTTTTCGAACAAAACATAGATTTATTGTGTAACATGTTATAAGACTGTCATCTGATGAAGTTGTTTCTTGGTTAGTTTGGTTGGTTCTTGGTTAGTTTGGTTGGTTTTGTGCATGCTACCTGTGCTGTGAAAAATGTCTGTGCTTTTTTGTATTTGGTGGTGAGCTAACATAAATATACGTGGTGTTTTCGCTGTAAAACATTTAAAAAATCGGACATGTTGACTGGATTCACAAGATGTTTATCTTTCATTTGCTGTATTGGACTTGTTAATGTGTAAAAGTTAAATATTTCTCAAAAATATTTTTTGAATTTCGCGCTCTGCCTTTTCAGTGGAATGTGGGAGGAGTTCCGGCTAGACAGGTTAACGTCTAACAGAGTAAATGATTTAACGTCTAACAGAGTAAAGGATTTAACGTCTAACAGAGTAAATGATTTAACATCTAACAGAGTAAATGATTTAACGTCTAACAGAGTAAAGGATTTAACGTCTAACAGAGTAAATGATTTAACGTCTAACAGAGTACAGGATTTAACGTCTAACAGAGTAAATGATTTAACGTCTAACAGAGTACAGGATTTAACTTCTGACAGAGTAAAGAATTTAACATCTGACAGAGTAAAGGATTTAACGTCTAACAGAGTAAATGATTTAACGTCTAACAGAGTAAAGGATTTAACGTCTAACAGAGTAAAGAATTTAACTTCTGACAGAGTAAAGGATTTAACGTCTAACAGAGTAAATGATTTAACGTCTAACAGAGTAAAGGATTTAACATCTGACAGAGTAAAGGATTTAACTTCTGACAGAGTAAATTATTTAACTTTTGACAGAGTAAATGATTTAACTTCTGACAGAGTAAATTATTTAACTTCTGACAGAGTAAAGGATTTAACGTCTGACAGAGTAAATTATTTAACTTCTGACAGAGTAAAGGATTTAACGTCTAACAGAGTAAAGGATTTAACGTTTAACATATTAAAGGATTTAACGTCTAACAGAGTAAAGGATTTAACGTCTAACAGAGTAAAGGATTTAACGTCTAACAGAGTAAATGATTTAACGTATAACATAGTAAAGGATTTAACGTCTAACAGAGTAAAGGATTTAACGTCTAACTGTAATGAGTGTGTGCTGGGGGCAGGGAAGTCAGGCGCAGGAGAGTGAACTTGGTATAAACGGAGCAGTTTAATAAATGCTAAAAAACTCAGAAAACCAAAATATACAAAAATAATATACAAGGGTACAAAACCCGTCGCACCCAGAACATGACATCAGAACATGACACCAGAAACAAACAATCACCGACAAAGACATGAGGGGAAAGGGGGTTAAATATACAACATGTAATTGATGGGATTGAAACCAGGTGTGATGGAAGACAAGACAAAACCAATGGAAAATGAAAAATGGATCAGCGATGGCTAGAAGGTCGATGACGTCGACCGCCGAACACCGCCCGAACAAGGAGAGGGACCAACTTCGGGCGGAAGTCGTGACACTAACAGAGTAAAGGATTTAACTTCTGACAGAGTAAAGGATTTAACTTTTGACAGAGTAAAGGATTTAACTTTTGACAGAGTAAAGGATTTAACGTCTGACAGAGTAAAGGATTTAACTTTTGACAGAGTAAAGGATTTAACTTCTGACAGAGTAAATGATTTAACGTCTAACAGAGTAAAGGATTTAACTTTTGACAGAGTAAATGATTTAACGTCTAACAGAGTAAAGGATTTAACTTTTGACAGAGTAAATGATTTAACGTCTAACAGAGTAAAGGATTTAACTTTTGACAGAGTAAAGGATTTAACTTCTGACAGAGTAAAGGATTTAACGTCTAACAGAGTAAAGGATTTAACTTTTAACAGAGTAAATGATTTAACGTCTAACAGAGTAAAGGATTTAACATCTGACAGAGTAAAGGATTTAACTTTTGACAGAGTAAATGATTTAACTTTTGACAGAGTAAATTATTTAACTTCTGACAGAGTAAATTATTTAACTTCTGACAGAGTAAAGGATTTAACGTCTGACAGAGTAAATTATTTAACTTCTGACAGAGTAAAGGATTTAACGTCTAACAGAGTAAAGGATTTAACGTTTAACATATTAAAGGATTTAACGTCTAACAGAGTAAAGGATTTAACGTCTAACAGAGTAAAGGATTTAACGTCTAACAGAGTAAATGATTTAACGTATAACATAGTAAAGGATTTAACGTCTAACAGAGTAAAGGATTTAACGTCTAACTGTAATGAGTGTGTGCTGGGGGCAGGGAAGTCAGGCGCAGGAGAGTGAACTTGGTATAAACGGAGCAGTTTAATAAATGCTAAAAAACTCAGAAAACCAAAATATACAAAAATAATATACAAGGGTACAAAACCCGTCGCACCCAGAACATGACATCAGAACATGACACCAGAAACAAACAATCACCGACAAAGACATGAGGGGAAAGGGGGTTAAATATACAACATGTAATTGATGGGATTGAAACCAGGTGTGATGGAAGACAAGACAAAACCAATGGAAAATGAAAAATGGATCAGCGATGGCTAGAAGGTCGATGACGTCGACCGCCGAACACCGCCCGAACAAGGAGAGGGACCAACTTCGGGCGGAAGTCGTGACACTAACAGAGTAAAGGATTTAACTTCTGACAGAGTAAAGGATTTAACTTTTGACAGAGTAAAGGATTTAACTTTTGACAGAGTAAAGGATTTAACGTCTGACAGAGTAAAGGATTTAACTTTTGACAGAGTAAAGGATTTAACTTCTGACAGAGTAAATGATTTAACGTCTAACAGAGTAAAGGATTTAACTTTTGACAGAGTAAATGATTTAACGTCTAACAGAGTAAAGGATTTAACTTTTGACAGAGTAAATGATTTAACGTCTAACAGAGTAAAGGATTTAACTTTTGACAGAGTAAAGGATTTAACTTCTGACAGAGTAAAGGATTTAACGTCTAACAGAGTAAAGGATTTAACTTTTAACAGAGTAAATGATTTAACGTCTAACAGAGTAAAG
This sequence comes from Salvelinus namaycush, assembly GCF_016432855.1. Classification (NCBI taxonomy): domain Eukaryota; kingdom Metazoa; phylum Chordata; class Actinopteri; order Salmoniformes; family Salmonidae; genus Salvelinus; species Salvelinus namaycush. The sequence continues at coordinate 442,187 of NC_052328.1, read as the reverse complement.
GATTTAACATCTGACAGAGTAAAGGATTTAACTTCTGACAGAGTAAATTATTTAACTTTTGACAGAGTAAATGATTTAACTTCTGACAGAGTAAATTATTTAACTTCTGACAGAGTAAAGGATTTAACGTCTGACAGAGTAAATTATTTAACTTCTGACAGAGTAAAGGATTTAACGTCTAACAGAGTAAAGGATTTAACGTTTAACATATTAAAGGATTTAACGTCTAACAGAGTAAAGGATTTAACGTCTAACAGAGTAAAGGATTTAACGTCTAACAGAGTAAATGATTTAACGTATAACATAGTAAAGGATTTAACGTCTAACAGAGTAAAGGATTTAACGTCTAACTGTAATGAGTGTGTGCTGGGGGCAGGGAAGTCAGGCGCAGGAGAGTGAACTTGGTATAAACGGAGCAGTTTAATAAATGCTAAAAAACTCAGAAAACCAAAATATACAAAAATAATATACAAGGGTACAAAACCCGTCGCACCCAGAACATGACATCAGAACATGACACCAGAAACAAACAATCACCGACAAAGACATGAGGGGAAAGGGGGTTAAATATACAACATGTAATTGATGGGATTGAAACCAGGTGTGATGGAAGACAAGACAAAACCAATGGAAAATGAAAAATGGATCAGCGATGGCTAGAAGGTCGATGACGTCGACCGCCGAACACCGCCCGAACAAGGAGAGGGACCAACTTCGGGAGGAAGTCGTGACACTAACAGAGTAAAGGATTTAACTTCTGACAGAGTAAAGGATTTAACTTTTGACAGAGTAAAGGATTTAACTTTTGACAGAGTAAAGGATTTAACGTCTGACAGAGTAAAGGATTTAACTTTTGACAGAGTAAAGGATTTAACTTCTGACAGAGTAAATGATTTAACGTCTAACAGAGTAAAGGATTTAACTTTTGACAGAGTAAATGATTTAACGTCTAACAGAGTAAAGGATTTAACTTTTGACAGAGTAAATGATTTAACGTCTAACAGAGTAAAGGATTTAACTTTTGACAGAGTAAAGGATTTAACTTCTGACAGAGTAAAGGATTTAACGTCTAACAGAGTAAAGGATTTAACTTCTGACAGTTGCCTGTTTGTTTTTTGTTTTTATTCATAGGTATTCTAAACTCTCGCTCTCTGGAGAGACCGCCCCCTGAATATAAACTGGAGAGACCGCCCCCTGAATATAAACTGGAGAGACCGCCCCCTGAATATAAACTGGAGAGACCGCCCCCTGAATATAAACTGGAGAGACCGCCCCCTGAATATAAACTGGAGAGACCGCCTCCTGAATATAAACAGGAGAGACCGCCCCCTGAATATAAACTGGAGAGACCGCCCCCTGAATATAAACTGGAGAGACCGCCCCCTGAATATAAACTGGAGAGACCGCCCCCTGAATATAAACTGGAGAGACCGCCCCCTGAATATAAACTGGAGAGACCGCCCCCTGAATATAAACTGGAGAGACCGCCCCCTGAATATAAACAGGAGAGACCGCCCCCTGAATATAAACTGGAGAGACCGCCCCCTGAATATAAACAGGAGAGACCGCCCCCTGAATATAAACAGGAGAGACCGCCCCCTGAATATAAACAGGAGAGACCGCCCCATGAATATAAACTGGAGAGACCGCCCCCTGAATATAAACAACAGGAGAGACCGCCCCCTAAATATAAACACGAGAGACTGCCCCCTGAATATAAACTGGAGAGACCGCCCCCTGAATATAAACAGGGGAGACCGCCCCCTGAATATAAACAACAGGAGAGACTGCCCCCTAAATATAAACAGGAGAGACTGCCCCCTGAATATAAACTGGAGAGACCGCCCCCTGAATATAAACTGGAGAGACCGCCCCCTGAATATAAACTGGAGAGACCGCCCCCTGAATATAAACTGGAGAGACCGCCCCCTGAATATAAACTGGAGAGACCGCCTCCTGAATATAAACAGGAGAGACCGCCCCCTGAATATAAACTGGAGAGACCGCCCCCTGAATATAAACTGGAGAGACCGCCCCCTGAATATAAACTGGAGAGACCGCCCCCTGAATATAAACTGGAGAGACCGCCCCCTGAATATAAACTGGAGAGACCGCCCCCTGAATATAAACTGGAGAGACCGCCCCCTGAATATAAACAGGAGAGACCGCCCCCTGAATATAAACTGGAGAGACCGCCCCCTGAATATAAACAGGAGAGACCGCCCCCTGAATATAAACAGGAGAGACCGCCCCCTGAATATAAACAGGAGAGACCGCCCCATGAATATAAACTGGAGAGACCGCCCCCTGAATATAAACAACAGGAGAGACCGCCCCCTAAATATAAACACGAGAGACTGCCCCCTGAATATAAACTGGAGAGACCGCCCCCTGAATATAAACAGGGGAGACCGCCCCCTGAATATAAACAACAGGAGAGACTGCCCCCTAAATATAAACAGGAGAGACTGGCTCTGTAGAGTTCTGGGTTCTGGTACTGTAGAGTTCTGCGCCCTGGTACTGTAGAGTTCTGGGCTCTGGTACTGTAGAGTTCTGCGCCCTGGTACTGTAGAGTTCTGGGCTCTGGTACTGTAGAGTTCTGGGCTCTGGTACTGTAGAGTTCTGGGCTCTGGTACTGTAGAGTTCTGGGCCCTGGTACTGTAGAGTTCTGGGCTCTGGTACTGTAGAGTTCTGGGTTCTGGTACTGTAGAGTTCTGGGCTCTGGTACTGTAGAGTTCTGGGTTCTGGTACTGTAGAGTTCTGGGCTCTGGTACTGTAGAGTTCTGGGCTCTGGTACTGTAGAGTTCTGGGTTCTGGCTCTGTAGAGTTCTGGGCTCTGGTACTGTAGAGTTCTGGGTTCTGGTACTGTAGAGTTCTGCGCCCTGGTACTGTAGAGTTCTGGGCCCAGATTCACAAAACCTTCTTAAGAAGAAATGTCTTCTTAAATGCCATTTTATTTCTTAACTATAGACGTAAGAAGAACGTTAAGGAAAGTTACTATTCATCAAAAAGGTTATAGGACATTTTATTGCGCAATTTCTTATGTTTCTCCTTAAGCAAAAAGTTAAGAAGAAATTTGATTCCTGAAAATAAAGTCCTTGGAAATATTATTAATTCCAAGATAGATAAACCCTGGTCTTAAACTCAGGGCCAGTGAGAGAAAAAACTCATGAAAGCAATTGAACCTGTTTAATTCAATCACAAACTTCATCTGAAAGTTTCAGTATTGATTATTTTAAACCCAAGAACATGTTTTAGAACAGTAATCTCAGTAAGAAATATGCTAACACAATTGCCATTGCTAGCTAGATAGCTAGCTAAAACGGTTGCCTAGCAACAAACATCTTAAGAAGATTTGTAAGAAGATATTTGAGAAGTTCCTAAGAAAATCATTAAATCTTAAGATATTGTTGAGGTTATGCACTTACGAACTATCTTATGAACCTATTTTTTTTTCTTAACCTCTCTAGGGTAGGGGGCGGTATTTTCATGTCCGGATGAAAGGTGTCCCGAAAGTAAACTACCTGCTACTCAGGCATTGTTTACGTAAGAAGTGTTTTGTGAATCTGGGCCCTGTGCTGTGGCTCTATAGAGTTCTGGGCTGTGGTTCTGTAGAGTTCTGGGCTGTGGCTCTATAGAGTTCTGGGCTGTGGCTCTGTAGAGTTCTGGGCTGTGGCTCTATAGATTTCTAGGCTGTGGCTCTATAGAGTTCTGGGCTGTGGCTCTATAGATTTCTAGGCTGTGGCTCTGTAGATTTCTAGGCTGTGGCTCTATAGATTTCTGGGCTGTGGCTCTGTAGATTTCTGGGCTGTGGCTCTATAGATTTCTGGGCTGTGGCTCTATAGATTTCTGGGCTGTGGCTCTGTAGATTTCTGGGCTGTGGCTCTATAGATTTCTGGGCTGTGGCTCTGTAGATTTCTGGGCTGTGGCTCTATAGATTTCTAGGCTGTGGCTCTATAGATTTCTGGGCTGTGGCTCTGTAGATTTCTGGGCTGTGGCTATATAGATTTCTGGGCTGTGGCTCTGTAGATTTCTAGGCTGTGGCTCTATATATTTCTGGGCTGTGGCTCTATATATTTCTGGGCTGTGGCTCTATATATTTCTGGGCTGTGGCTCTATAGATTTCTGGGCTGTGGCTCTATATATTTCTGGGCTGTGGCTCTATATATTTCTGGGCTGTGGCTCTATAGATTTCTGGGCTGTGGCTCTATAGATTTCTGGGCTGTGGCTCTATAGATTTCTAGGCTGTGGCTCTATATATTTCTAGGCTGTGGCTCTGTAGATTTCTGGGCTGTGGCTCTATATATTTCTGGGCTGTGGCTCTATAGATTTCTAGGCTGTGGTTCTATATATTTCTGGGCTGTGGCTCTATAGATTTCTAGGCTGTGGCTCTATAGATTTCTGGGCTGTGGCTCTATAGATTTCTGGGCTGTGGCTCTATAGATTTATAGGCTGTGGCTCTATAGATTTCTGGGCTGTGGCTCTGTAGATTTTTAGGCTGTGGCTCTATAGATTTCTAGGCTGTGGCTCTGTAGATTTCTAGGCTGTGGCTCTGTAGATTTCTAGGCTGTGGCTCTATAGATTTCTGGGCTGTGGCTCTGTAGATTTCTGGGCTGTGGCTCTATAGAGTTCTGGGCTGTGGCTATATAGATTTCTGGGCTGTGGCTCTATAGATTTCTGGGCTGTGGCTCTGTAGATTTCTAGGCTGTGGCTCTGTAGATTTCTAGGCTGTGGCTCTATAGATTTCTGGGCTGTGGCTCTATAGATTTCTAGGCTGTGGCTCTATAGATTTCTGGGCTGTGGCTCTGTAGATTTTTAGGCTGTGGCTCTATAGATTTCTGGGCTGTGGCTCTATAGATTTCTGGGCTGTGGCTCTATAGATTTTTAGGCTGTGGCTCTATAGATTTTTAGGCTGTGGCTCTATAGATTTCTGGGCTGTGGCTCTATAGATTTCTGGGCTGTGGCTCTGTAGATTTTTAGGCTGTGGCTCTGTAGATTTCTAGGCTGTGGCTCTATAGATTTCTGGGCTGTGGCTCTATAGATTTCTAGGCTGTGGCTCTATAGATTTCTAGGCTGTGGCTCTGTAGATTTCTGGGCTGTGGCTCTGTAGATTTCTGGGCTGTGGCTCTATAGATTTCTGGGCTGTGGCTCTGTAGATTTCTAGGCTGTGGCTCTGTAGATTTCTAGGCTGTGGCTCTATAGATTTCTGGGCTGTGGCTCTATAGATTTCTAGGCTGTGGCTCTATAGATTTCTGGGCTGTGGCTCTATAGAGTTTTGGGCTGTGGCTCTATAGATTTCTGGGCTGTGGCTCTGTAGATTTCTAGGCTGTGGCTCTATAGATTTCTAGGCTGTGGCTCTATAGAGTTTTGGGCTGTGGCTCTATAGATTTCTGGGCTGTGGCTCTGTAGATTTCTAGGCTGTGGCTCTATAGAGTTCTGGGCTGTGGCTCTATAGATTTCTAGGCTGTGGCTCTATAGATTTCTGGGCTGTGGCTCTATAGAGTTTTGGGCTGTGGCTCTATAGATTTCTAGGCTGTGGCTCTATAGATTTCTAGGCTGTGGCTCTATAGATTTCTGGGCTGTGGCTCTGTAGATTTCTAGGCTGTGGCTCTGTAGATTTCTGGGCTGTGGCTCTATAGATTTCTGGGCTGTGGCTCTATAGATTTCTAGGCTGTGGCTCTATAGATTTCTAGGCTGTGACTCTATAGATTTCTGGGCTGTGGCTCTATAGAGTTCTGGGCTGTGGCTCTATAGAGTTCTGGGCTGTGGCTCTATAGAGTTCTGGGCTGTGGCTCTATAGAGTTCTGGGCTGTGGCTCTATAGAGTTCTGGGCTGTGGCTCTATAGATTTCTGGGCTGTGACTCTATAGATTTCTGGGCTGTGACTCTATAGATTTCTGGGCTGTGGCTCTATAGATTTCTAGGCTGTGGCTCTATAGATTTCTGGGCTGTGGCTCTATAGATTTCTGGGCTGTGACTCTATAGATTTCTGGGCTGTGGCTCTATAGATTTCTGGGCTGTGGCTCTATAGATTTCTGGGCTGTGGCTCTGTAGATTTCCGGGTTGTGGCTCTGTAGATTTTTAGGCTGTGGCTCTATAGATTTCTAGGCTGTGGCTCTGTAGATTTCTAGGCTGTGGCTCTGTAGATTTCTAGGCTGTGGCTCTATAGATTTCTAGGCTGTGGCTCTGTAGATTTCTGGGCTGTGGCTCTATAGATTTCTGGGCTGTGGCTCTATAGATTTCTGGGCTGTGGCTCTATATTTTTCTGGGCTGTGGCTCTATAGATTTCTGGGCTGTGGCTCTATAGATTTCTGGGCTGTGGCTCTGTAGATTTCTAGGCTGTGGCTCTATAGAGTTCTGGGCTGTGGCTCTATAGATTTCTAGGCTGTGGCTCTATAGATTTCTGGGCTGTGGCTCTATAGAGTTTTGGGCTGTGGCTCTATAGATTTCTAGGCTGTGGCTCTATAGATTTCTAGGCTGTGGCTCTATAGATTTCTGGGCTGTGGCTCTGTAGATTTCTAGGCTGTGGCTCTGTAGATTTCTGGGCTGTGGCTCTATAGATTTCTAGGCTGTGGCTCTATAGATTTCTAGGCTGTGGCTCTATAGATTTCTAGGCTGTGACTCTATAGATTTCTGGCTGTGGCTCTATAGAGTTCTGGGCTGTGGCTCTATAGAGTTCTGGGCTGTGGCTCTATAGAGTTCTGGGCTGTGGCTCTATAGAGTTCTGGCTGTGGCTCTATAGAGTTCTGGGCTGTGGCTCTATAGAGTTCTGGGCTGTGGCTCTATAGATTTCTGGGCTGTGACTCTATAGATTTCTGGGCTGTGACTCTATAGATTTCTGGGCTGTGGCTCTATAGATTTCTAGGCTGTGGCTCTATAGATTTCTGGGCTGTGGCTCTATAGATTTCTGGGCTGTGGCTCTATAGATTTCTGGGCTGTGGCTCTATAGATTTCTGGGCTGTGGCTCTATAGATTTCTGGGCTGTGGCTCTGTAGATTTCCGGGTTGTGGCTCTGTAGATTTTTAGGCTGTGGCTCTATAGATTTCTAGGCTGTGGCTCTGTAGATTTCTAGGCTGTGGCTCTGTAGATTTCTAGGCTGTGGCTCTATAGATTTCTAGGCTGTGGCTCTGTAGATTTCTGGGCTGTGGCTCTATAGATTTCTGGGCTGTGGCTCTATAGATTTCTGGGCTGTGGCTCTATAGATTTCTGGGCTGTGGCTCTATAGATTTCTGGGCTGTGGCTCTGTAGATTTCTAGGGCTGTGGCTCTATAGATTTCTAGGCTGTGGCTCTGTAGATTTCTAGGCTGTGGCTCTGTAGATTTCTGGGCTGTGGCTCTATAGATTTCTGGGCTGTGGCTCTGTAGATTTCTAGGCTGTGGCTCTAGTAGATTTCTAGGCTGTGGCTCTATAGATTTCTGGGCTGTGGCTCTATAGATTTCTGGGCTGTGGCTCTATAGATTTCTAGGGCTGTGGCTCTATAGATTTCTGGGCTGTGGCTCTGTAGATTTCTGGGCTGTGGCTCTATAGATTTCTGGGCTGTGGCTCTGTAGATTTCTAGGCTGTGGCTCTGTAGATTTCTAGGCTGTGGCTCTATAGATTTCTGGGCTGTGGCTCTATAGATTTCTAGGCTGTGGCTCTATAGATTTCTAGGCTGTGGCTCTATAGATTTCTGGGCTGTGGCTCTATAGATTTCTGGGCTGTGGCTCTATAGAGTTCTGGGCTGTGGCTCTATAGATTTCTGGGCTGTGGCTCTGTAGATTTCTAGGCTGTGGCTCTATAGATTTCTAGGCTGTGGCTCTATAGAGTTTTGGGCTGTGGCTCTATAGATTTCTGGGCTGTGGCTCTGTAGATTTCTAGGCTGTGGCTCTATAGAGTTCTGGGCTGTGGCTCTATAGATTTCTAGGCTGTGGCTCTATAGATTTCTGGGCTGTGGCTCTATAGAGTTTTGGGCTGTGGCTCTATAGATTTCTAGGCTGTGGCTCTATAGATTTCTAGGCTGTGGCTCTATAGATTTCTGGGCTGTGGCTCTGTAGATTTCTAGGCTGTGGCTCTGTAGATTTCTGGGCTGTGGCTCTATAGATTTCTGGGCTGTGGCTCTATAGATTTCTAGGCTGTGGCTCTATAGATTTCTAGGCTGTGACTCTATAGATTTCTGGGCTGTGGCTCTATAGAGTTCTGGGCTGTGGCTCTATAGAGTTCTGGGCTGTGGCTCTATAGAGTTCTGGGCTGTGGCTCTATAGAGTTCTGGGCTGTGGCTCTGTAGATTTCTAGGCTGTGGCTCTATAGAGTTTTGGGCTGTGGCTCTATAGAGTTCTGGGCTGTGGCTCTATAGATTTCTGGGCTGTGGCTCTATAGATTTCTGGGCTGTGGCTCTGTAGATTTCCGGGTTGTGGCTCTGTAGATTTTTAGGCTGTGGCTCTATAGATTTCTAGGCTGTGGCTCTGTAGATTTCTAGGCTGTGGCTCTGTAGATTTCTAGGCTGTGGCTCTATAGATTTCTAGGCTGTGGCTCTGTAGATTTCTGGGCTGTGGCTCTATAGATTTCTGGGCTGTGGCTCTATAGATTTCTGGGCTGTGGCTCTATATTTTTCTGGGCTGTGGCTCTATAGATTTCTGGGCTGTGGCTCTATAGATTTCTGGGCTGTGGCTCTGTAGATTTCTGGGCTGTGGCTCTGTAGATTTCTAGGCTGTGGCTCTATAGATTTCTAGGCTGTGGCTCTATAGATTTCTGGGCTGTGGCTCTATAGAGTTCTGGGCTGTGGTTCTGTAGAGTTCTGGGCTGTGGCTCTATAGATTTCTGGGCTGTGGCTCTATAGATTTCTGGGCTGTGGCTCTATAGATTTCTGGGCTGTGGCTCTGTAGATTTCTGGGCTGTGGCTCTGTAGATTTCTAGGCTGTGGCTCTATAGATTTCTAGGCTGTGGCTCTATAGATTTCTGGGCTGTAGCTCTATAGAGTTCTGGGCTGTGGTTCTGTAGAGTTCTGGGCTGTGGCTCTATAGATTTCTGGGCTGTGGCTCTATAGAGTTCTGGGCTGTGGTTCTGTAGAGTTCTGGGCTGTGGCTCTATAGATTTCTGGGCTGTGGCGCTGTAGATTTCTGGGCTGTGGCTCTATAGATTTCTGGGCTGTGGCTCTATAGATTTCTGGGCTGTGGCTCTATAGATTTCTGGGCTGTGGCTCTATAGATTTCTAGGCTGTGGCTCTGTAGATTTCTGGGCTGTGGCTCTGTAGATTTCTAGGCTGTGGCTCTATAGATTTCTGGGCTGTGGCTCTATAGATTTCTAGGCTGTGGCTCTGTAGATTTCTAGGCTGTGGCTCTATAGATTTCTGGGCTGTGGCTCTGTAGATTTCTAGGCTGTGGCTCTGTAGATTTCTAGGCTGTGGCTCTGTAGATTTCTAGGCTGTGGCTATATAGAGTTCTAGGCTGTGGCTATATAGAGTTCTAGGCTGTGGCTCTGTAGATTTCTAGGCTGTGGCTCTGTAGATTTCTAGGCTGTGGCTCTATAGATTTCTGGGCTGTGGCTATATAGAGTTCTGGGCTGTGGCTCTCAAGAGTTCTGGGCTGTGGCTCCATAGAGTTCTGGGCTGTGGCTCTGTAGATTTCTAGGCTGTGGCTCTATAGAGTTTTGGGCTGTGGCTCTATAGAGTTCTGGGCTGTGGCTCTGTAGATTTTTGGGCTGTGGCTGTATAGAGTTTGGGGCTGTGGCTCTATAGATTTCTAGGCTGTGGCTCTGTATATTTCTAGGCTGTGGAACTATAGAGTTTTGGGCTGTGGCTCTATAGAGTTCTGGGCTGTGGATCTGTAAACTTCTGGGCTCTGGATCTGGGACCATACAGCGTGGCTAAACTAATATAAAAACTAAACAAGCTATTTTATCCGAATCTCCCAAGGATGAGAAAAGTTAAACTGAGTTATCTTGTTTACACACTATTATGGAATCACAAAGCCAGACAATGTGGTTTATAAGGACATCTGCTGAGTAGATATGGCCTGCGATCCAAATTGCACCTTATTCCCTATATACTACTGTTGACCAGAGTCCTATGGTCGAGAGTAGTGCACTATGTAGGGAATAGGTTGCCATTTGAGACGAAGCCTAGGTACACTGTTGTAAATAATGTAGAGTTGATTATCAAAGGAGTGGGCCAAGGTGAGTCAGAACTGAACAGCTGGGCCAAGGTAAACTCAGAGAGATGACGGGACCAGAGACACAATGGTAATATTAGACTATAACACAATGGTAACACTAGACTGTAACACAATGGTAACACTAGACTGTAACACAATGGTAACACTAGACTATAACACAATGGTAACACTATACTATAACACAATGGTAACACTAGACTATAACACAATGGAAATTACCTTGGTTTAATCACTGTGAGTTAAGTATATAGTTCTTACAAAATAAAATGAACAAAGCCCTTTTTGAATCTACGTTCAGGTACATCTGTTTTGGTAATTACAGAACAGAACAGTGTGTGTGGGTTGAACTGCATGGCTGAGGAAAAACATATTTCCCCAAAACAAAAGGAAAAGGTTACAGGTACTCAACTCCGACTAAAAAACTTGACATTTAGATCCTGACAGACCCATGAAAGGTGGCATAGAAACCAGGACAAACATAACTTTAAAGGCTTATTAGCTCTACTTGTAAACCTCCCTGCATCAGCAGGGCAGCAGGGCAGCAACCAGTCCTCTTACGACTGAGCCAACAGGGGTCTTGAGGGGGTCGATGGACACTATAAAGAACACTCCATATCATTCAGGAAACTGGCTCATAGATGGCATCCTATCCATTTAGATAGTGCACATCTTATAGTGAATAGTGTGCCAGTTGGGATGTATCCCTGACCACTCATAAAATAGGCTTTAGCCATGTCTCAGGGCCTAGCTTCAGCGTGTAAATCAGCTAGAAAGATGTGTCGGCATCGAGTAATTGTCTCTGGCCCCCTCCCAGTTAGGGGGAGTGATGAGTTCTACAGCAGTCTCACAACTCAATTGCTGGTTGAAAACTGTTTTCTGCCCCTCCCAAAAGATAGAATTTGTAGATAATTGGCCCTCTTTCTGGGACTCATCCACAAACAGGACCAAGCCTGGCCTGCTGAGGAGTGACGGACTCCATCCTAGCTGGAGGGGTACTCTCATTTTATCTATGAATATAGACAGGGCACTAACTCCCCTAGCTCCACAATGAGATAGAGTGCAGGCCAGGCAGCTGTTAGCCTGCCTGCCAGCTTAGTGGAGTCTGCCACTAGCACAGTCAGTGTGGTCAGCTCAGCTATCCCCATAGCCTCAATCTAGGTTGGGCAATACTAAACATGGCGGCGTTCGCCTTAGTAATCTCACTGGAATAAAGACCTCCTCCATTCCTGTCATTATTGAAAGAGATTATGATACCTCACATCTCAAAATAGGGCTACTTAATGTTAGATCCCTCACTTCCAAGGCAGTTATAGTCAATGATCACTGATCATAATCTTGATGTGATTGGCCAGACTGAAACATGGCTTAAGTCTGATGAATTTACAGTGTTAAATGAGGCCTCACCTCCTGGTTACACTAGTGACCATATCCCCCCCGCATCCCGCAAAGGCAGAGGTGTTGCTAACATTAACGATAGCAAATTTCAATTTACAAAACAAATTAACTACTGCGTTTTCGTCTTTTGAGCTTCTAGTCATGAAATCTACGCAGCCTACTCAATCACTTTTTAAAGCTACTGTTTATAGGCCTCCTGGGCCATATACAGCGACCGTTCCTCACTGAGTTCCCTGAATTCCTATTGGACCTTGTAGTCATGGCAGATGATAATCCAATTTTTGGTGACTTTAATATTCACATGGAAAAGTCATAAGACCCACTCCAAAAGGCTTTCGGAGCCATCATCGACTCAGTGGCTTTTGTCCAACATGTCTCCGGACCTACTCACTGCCACAGTCATACTCTGGACCTAGTTTTGTCCCGTGGAATAAATGTTGTGAATCTTAATGTTTTTCCTCATAATCCTGGACTATCGGACCACCATTTTATTACGTTTGCAATCGCAACAAATAATCTGCTCCGGCCCCAACCAAGGATCATTAAAAGCCATGCTATAAATTCTCGGACAAACTAAAGATTCCTAGATACCCTTCCAGACTCCCTCCACCTACCCAAGGACGTCAGAGTACAAAAATCAGTTAACCACCTAACTGAGGAACTCAATTGAACCTTGCGTAATGCCCTAGATGCAGTCGCACCCCTAAAAACCAAAAACACTTGTCATAAGAAACTAGCTCCTGGTATACAGAAAATACCCGAGCTCTGAAGCAAGCTTCCAGAAAATTGGAACGGAAATGGCGCTAAACCAAACTGGAAGTCTTCCGACTAGCTGGGAAAGACAGTACCTTGCAGTATCGAAGAGCCCTCACTGCTGCTCAATCATCCTATTTTTCCAACTTAATTGAGGAAAATAAGAACAATCCCAAATGTATTTTTGATACTGTCGCAAAGCTAACTAAAAAGAAGCATTCCCCAAGCTTTCACTTCAGCAGTGATAAATTCATGAACTTCTTTGACGAAAAGATCATGATCATTAGAAAGCAAATTACGGACTCCTCTTTAAATCTGCATTTTCCTCCAAAGCTCAGTTGTCCTGAGTCTGCACAACACTGCCAGGACCTAAGATCAAGGGAGACACTCAAGTTTTTCAATACTATATCTCTTGACACATTGATGAAAATAATCATGGCCTCTAAATCTTCAAGCTACATACTGGACCATATTCCAACTAAACTACTGAAAGAGCTGTTTCCTGTGCTTAGCCCTCCTATGTTGAACATAATAAACGTCTCTCTATCCACCGGATGTGTACCAAACTCACTAAAAGTGGCAGTAATAAAGCCTCTCTTGAAAAAGCCAAACCTTGACCCAGAAAAGATAAAAAACTATCGGCCAATTTCGAATCTCCCATTCCTTACAAAAAATTTTTTTTGTTGCGCGGCAACTCACTGCCTTCCTGAAGACAAACAATGTATAGGAAACGCTTCAGTCTGGTTTTAGACCCCATCAGAGCACTGAGACTGCACTTGTGAAGGTGGTAAATGACCTTCTAATGGCGTCAGACCGAGTCTCTGCATCTGTCCTTGTGCTCCTAGAACCTTAGTGCTGCTTCTGATACCATCGATCACCACATTCTTTTGGAGAGATTGGAAACCAAAATTGGTTACAAGTTCTGGCCTGGTATAGATCTGTCGGAAAGATATCAGTTTGTCTCTGTAGATGGTTTGTCCTTTGACAAATCAAACTGTACATTTCGGTGTTCCTCAAGGCTCCGTTTTAGGACCACTATTGTTTTCACTACATATTTTACCTCTTGGTGATGTCATTCAGGAACATAATGTTAACATTCTCTGCTATGCGGATGACACACAGCTGTACATTTCAATGAAACATGGTGAAGCCTCAAAATTTCCCTCCCTGGAAGCATGTGTTTCAGACATAAGGAAGTGGATGGCGGAAAGTTTTCTACTTTTAAGCTTGGACAAGACAGAGATGCTAGTTATAGGTCCCAAGAAACAAAGAGATCTTCTGTTGAATCTGACAACATCTTGATGGTTGTACAGTCGTCTCAAATAAAACTGTGATGGACCTTGGCGTTACTCTGGACCCTGATCTCTCTTTTGACGAACATATCAAGACTGTTTCAAGGACAGCTTTTTTTCCATCTATGTAACATTGCAAAAATCTCAAACCTTCTGTCCAAAAATTATGCAGAAAAATGTATCCATGCTTTTGTCACTTCTAGGTTACACTACTGCAAATGCTCTACTTTCCGGCTACCCGGATAAAGCACTAAATAAACTTCAGTTAGTGCTAAACATGGCTGCTAGAATCTTGACTAGAACCAAAAAATGTGATCATTTTAACCCAGTGCCAGCCTCTCTTTACTAGCTTCCTGTTAAGGCTAGGGCTGATTTCAAGCTTTTACTGCTAACCTACAAAGCATTACATGGGCTTGCTCCTACCTATCTTTCTGATTTGGTCCTGCCATACATACCTACATGTACGCTACGGTCACAAGATGCAGGCCTCCTAATTGTCCCTAGAATTTCTAAGCAAACAGCTGGCTTTCTCCTATAGAGCTCCATCCATCTGAGAGACGCAGACTCGGTCTCGACCTTTAAGTCTTTATTGAAGACTCATCTCTTCAGTAGGTCCCATGATTGAGTGTAGTCTGGCCCAGGAGTGTGAAGGTGAACGGAAAGGCACTGGAGCAACGAACCACCCTTGCTGTCTCTGCCTGGCCGGTTCCCCTCTCTCCACTGGGATTCTCTGCCTCAAACCCTATTACAGGTGCTGAGTCACTGGCTTACTGGTGCTCTTCCATGCCGTCCCTAGTAGGAGTGTGTCACTTGAGTGGGTAGAGTCACTGATGTGATCTTCCTCTCTGGGTTGTGATCTTCGTAGGCTATACTCGGCCTTGTCCCAGGATGGTAAGTTGGTGGTTGAAGATATCCCTCTAGTGGTATGGGCTGTGCTTTGGAAAAGTGGGTGGGGTTATATCCTGCCTGTTTGGCCCTATCCGGGGGTATTGTCGGAAGGGCCTTAGTGTCTTCCGACCCCTCCTGTCTCAGCCTCCAGTATTTATGCTGCAATAGTTTGTGTCGGGGGGCCAGGGTCAGTCTGTTATATCTGGAGTATTTCTCCTGTCTTATCCGGTGTCCAGTGTGAATTTAAGTTTGCTCTCTCTAATTCTCTCTCTCTTTCTTTCTCTCGGAGGACCTGAGCCCTAGGACCATGCATGGACTACCTGGCCTGATGACTCCTTGCTGACCCCAGTCTACCTGGTCGTGCTGCTGCTCCAGTTTCAACTGTTCTGCCTGCGGCTATGGAACCCTGACCTGTTCACCGGATGTCCTACCTTGTCCCAGACCTGCTGTTTTCAACTCTCTAGAGACAGCAAGAGCGGTAGAGATACTCTGAATGATCGGCTATGAAAAGCCAACTGACATATCCTCCTGAGGTGCTGACCTGTTGCACCCTTTATAACCACTGTGATTATTATTACTTGACCCTGCTGGTCATCTATGAACATTTGAACATATTGGCCATGTTCTGCTATAATCTCCACCCGACACAGCCAGAAGAGGACTGGCCAGCCCTCATAGCCTGGTTCCGCTCTAGGTTTCTTCCTAGGTGCCGGCCTTTCTAGGGAGTTTTTCCTAGCCAAAGTGCTTCTACACATGCATTGCTTGCTGCTTGGGGTTTTAGGCTGGGTTTCTGTACAGCACTTTGTGACATCAGCTGATGTAAGAAGGGCTTTATAAATACATTTTATTGATTGATTGATTGATTGATTGATTGTGACTTTAGCTGTAAGTGACTTGATGGAGCCTTATCACTCATAAAACAGGCTTTAGCCATGTCTCAGGGCCTAGTGATTTTAGTTGTACGTGACTTGATGGAGGTGACATGAGAACAGTAATCTATTGTTATTGTAACACCAGAAGAGACAGAGGAGGGAGGCCTGTTAGAACAGCCTGATCAATAATCTGTTGTTATTGTAACACCAGACAATACAGAGGAGGGAGGTCTGTTAGAACAGCCTGATCAATAATCTGTTGTTATTGTAACACCAGAAGAGACAGAGGAGGGAGGTCTGTTAGAACAGCCTGATCTGTAATCTGTTGTTATTGTAACACCAGAAGAGACAGAGGAGGCCTGGTAGAATAGCCTGATCTGTAACCTGTTGTTATTACAACAGCAGATGATATAGAGGAGGTCTGTTAGAACAGCCTGATCTGTAACCTGTTGTTATTACAACACCAGATGATATAGAGGAGGCCTGTTAGAACAGCCTGATCTGTTACCTGTTGTTATTGTAACACCAGAAGAGACAGAGGAGGGAGGTCTGTTAGAACAGCCTGATCTGTAATCTGTTGTTATTGTAACACCAGACGATACAGAGGAGGGAGAACTGTTAGAACAGCCTGATATGTAACCTGTTGTTATCACAACACCAGACGATACAGAGGAAGCCTGTTAGAACAGCCTGATCTGTTACCTGTTGTTATTGTAACACCAGACGATACAGAGGAGGGAGGTCTGTTAGAACAGCCTGATATGTAACCTGTTGTTATCACAACACCAGACGATACAGAGGAAGCCTGTTAGAACAGCCTGTGTGCATCCCATATGACACCCTCTACCCTTTATAGTGCACTTCTTCCTGCCAGAGCCCTATTGGAAGGGGTCGTGGTCTAAAGTAGTGCTATATAAAGGGAATTGGGTACTGTTTGCCACTCAGACTCTTGTGTGAGGGAGGTAGTGTGGTGTTGTGTGTGTGTGTGGGGGGGGGGGGGGGGGGGGTACCAAGGCTGGAGAGTCAGACAGAGACCTTTAAGAGACACTTAAGGAGGTGTTTCTGCTAGTAATGTCTGTAATAGAGCTAAGACACCTTTCCTAGTCGGGAAATTGCAGCGTCGCCGTGGCAATACAGACCTGAATCCATTCACTCAACTGTTTCTGTTGTGCCACGTGTCACTCAGTCCAATCCTTCTGCTTAAATAATGTGTATGAATATGAAGTGACACATTTCTTGTCGATACCAAATTGCTTAGGATAAAACTACATATTTTATCATAGGAGTTTAATGTAATGCTTAACATACATGAATACTGATCAATAAACTACTTGTTTTATCATAGGAGTTTAACGTAACGCTTAACATACATGAATACTGATCAATAAACTACTTGTTTTATCATAGGAGTTTAACGTAACGCTTAACATACATGAATACTGATCAATCATCTGTTTGAAGAATAATTTTGAGTGGAATTTCAAGTGCATGAAAAATGAGACATTTGAATGATCATAAGAAACTCTGGAATAGTATGTATTGACTATGGGCTAGCTTTGATTAGCATTACATTAGGAAGGCTAGCCACGTTACAACCTGAACGGATGTGGTTTAAACATGTGCTTCAGATGGGAATGGCTTTAGAGACTGAGAAACACAGAGCATTGTTAAATGTGTCATCGAACAGCCTCAACCCAAGCATGGAAAACTGCTCGTGCTCCAATTCTTCCTCTCTGTAGCTTAAGATGGATTTATAATGTGTTCTCAATCAATAGCCTTCTCCGGGAACTGGCTTTATCCCAATAGGGGCACCCCATTCCCTAAATAGAGCACTACTTTTGACCAGAGCATTCAACTGTTAAAACTGTGTGGTGACATGCTAAGGAGCCGGACTAATACAGTATAAATAACATGTTAGTGTGCCGCTGTGGACAATCTCTTGAACACACGATACGACTACTCACCCTCTGCTTGTTTATGACTGACAATGCATAGCTAGCTACCTGCCATAAATATCTAACGATTATTTTTTCTTTCAGATTTGTAAAAAATATAAACATTTACCAGTACAAATATTATATTATATTACAATTTATTTTATAACAAGTAACAAAACGTAAGCCATTGTTTGTTTGATTCTTTATGATTGTCGTATAGACCTAATGGAAATAAAACATGCAATGTTTGATAGAAGTCTTGTACCGCTGTCTTTCTTGCTAAGTGCCAAGGACACAGGTATCAAATGTCCCGTTGACAAGTGCCTGTAGGTCACATTTCCTCCTAGACAAATGACTTGCTCGGCTCAGGCCACGCATCCATACACACTGATTGCATTTCGCCTTGATCCTCAGCCTTCTGTTACTTTGTCAAAGTGTTTCCTGACAGCTGACAGATTCCGTCAAACTTTATTTCCACTGGCATTGAAGTGGGACACTTTGTCACTCTTTTGTCGACCATGTCACCTTACAATTTCCCCAGTGCTACCTGGACATTGTGCATCTCTGTATCCAGAGAAAACCCTTCACTTCCAATCCATTAAACCTTCAAACATACAGTAATAAGCACAAACCTGTTCCACCCAGAAGAAGACGCCTGAAGTTGCCAATTAAAACTAATCTGTCAAAACTGTGTAGGTAAACAAGGGATCTACAGTAACAATCAATTTAAATCAATGTATGTTCGATGCAAGATGCAGTCTGCCTCCTCTTTATCATAACACACCATCTCTGGGTTCCTTCTAGACAAGATGCAGACTGCCTCCTCTTTATCATAACACACCATCTCTGGGTTCCTTCTAGACAAGATGCAGACTGCCTCCTCTTTATCATAACACACCATCTCTGGGTTCCTTCTAGACAAGATGCAGACTGCCTCCTCTTTATCATAACACACCATCTCTGGGTTCCTTCTAGACAAGATGCAGACTGCCTCCTCTTTATCATAACACACCATCTCTGCGTTCCTTCTAGACAAGATGCAGACTGCCTCCTCTTTATCATAACACACCATCTCTGGGTTCCTTCTAGACAAGATGCAGACTGCCTCCTCTTTATCATAACACACCATCTCTGGGTTCCTTCTAGACAGGATGCTCTGTCCTAAATGGCTTCCTTTATCATATTATGTATAGTGCACTACTTTTGTCCTGGGCCAATAGGGCTCTGGTCAAAAGCACTGCAATATGTAGGGAATAGGGTGCCACAGTAGTGCGCTATTAGGGAATAGGGTGCCATAGTAGTGCGCTATTAGGGAATAGGGTGCCATAGTAGTGCATGATGTAGGGAATAGGGTGCCATAGTGTGCGCTATACAGGGAATAGGGTGCCATTTGGGATGCTATCTGTTTTCAGGCATTATTCAGTATAATCAATCCCATATAGAGCTGACTGCAGAGTCAGAAAAGTGTTGACAGAAAAGTCAACGTATTTTAGATCACTTTTACCTTACTTGACGGTCCTCTAACCAAACCATCGGGGCGGCAGGTAGCCTAGTACTTAGAGAGTTGGACTAGTAGCCAAAAAGTTGCAAGATTGAATCCCAGAGCTGACAAGGTAAAAATCTGTCGTTCTGCACCTGAACAAGGCAGTTAACCCACTGTTCCTAGGTTGTCATTGAAAATAAGAATAAAATGTACTAAATACACAAAGTTTTCCTGTAACCATCCACGTTCTCTTCCTGCAGTATAGTGTAACCAGAAACCCTCAGGATGTGTTCCATTCTCTTCCTGCAGTATAGTGTAACCAGAAACCCTCAGGATGTGTTCCATTCTCTTCCTGCAGTATAGTGTAACCAGAAACCCTCAGGATGTGTTCCATTCTCTCCTGCAGTATAGTGTAACCAGAAACCCTCAGGATGTGTTCCATTCTCTTCCTGCAGTATAGTGTAACCAGAAACCCTCAGGATGTGTTCCATTCTCTCCTGCAGTATAGTGTAACCAGAAACCCTCAGGATGTGTTCCATTCTCTTCCTGCAGTATAGTGTAACCAGAAACCCTCAGGATGTGTTCCATTCTCTTGCTGCAATATAGTGTAACCAGAAACCCTCAGGATGTGTTCCATTCTCTTCCTGCAGTATAGTGTAACCAGAAACCCTCAGGATGTGTTCCATTCTCTTCCTGCAGTATAGTGTAACCAGAAACCCTCAGGATGTGTTCCATTCTCTTCCTGCAGTATAGTGTAACCAGAAACCCTCAGGATGTGTTCCATTCTCTCCTGCAGTATAGTGTAACCAGAAACCCTCAGGATGTGTTCCATTCTCTCCTGCAGTATAGTGTAACCAGAAACCCACAGGATGTGTTCCATTCTCTCCTGCAGTATAGTGTAACCAGAAACCCTCAGGATGTGTTCCATTCCCTTCCTGCAGTATAGTGTAACCAGAAACCCTCAGGATGTGTTCCATTCCCTTCCTGCAGTATAGTGTAACCAGAAACCCTCAGGATGTGTTCCATTCTCTCCTGCAGTATAGTGTAACCAGAAACCCTCAGGATGTGTTCCATTCTCTTCCTGCAGTATAGTGTAACCAGAAACCCTCAGGATGTGTTCCATTCTCTTCCTGCAGTATAGTGTAACCAGAAACCCTCAGGATGTGTTCCATTCTCTTCCTGCAGTATAGTGTAACCAGAAACCCCCAGGATGTGTTCCATTCTCTTCCTGCAGTATAGTGTAACCAGAAACCCTCAGGATGTGTTCCATTCTCTTCCTGCAGTATAGTGTAACCAGAAACCCTCAGGATGTGTTCCATTCTCTTCCTGCAGTATAGTGTAACCAGAAACCCTCAGGATGTGTTCCATTCTCTTCCTGCAGTATAGTGTAACCAGAAACCCTCAGGATGTGTTCCATTCTCTTCCTGCAGTATAGTGTAACCAGAAACCCTCAGGATGTGTTCCATTCTCTTCCTGCAGTATAGTGTAACCAGAAACCCTCAGGATGTGTTCCATTCTCTTCCTGCAGTATAGTGTAACCAGAAACCCTCAGGATGTGTTCCATTCTCTTCCTGCAGTATAGTGTAACCAGAAACCCTCAGGATGTGTTCCATTCTCTTCCTGCAGTATAGTGTAACCAGAAACCCTCAGGATGTGTTCCATTCTCTTCCTGCAGTATAGTGTAACCAGAAACCCTCAGGATGTGTTCCATTCTCTTCCTGCAGTATAGTGTAACCAGAAACCCTCAGGATGTGTTCCATATAGAACCCTATATGATGCACTACGTTAAACAAGGGGCCATAGGGCTCTGGTCAAAAGTAGTGCACTATACAGGGAAAAGGGTGACATTTGGGATGCACCCTAAAGTCGCAGTGAGTGGAACAACCATTTGTATTGTTTTCCCATTTGTGCTTCATTACATAAAGCAACAGGACTGACAATGACTTCAAAGCATCCCAATCTCCCCTTTTAACTTTTACTGCCAAACAGACAGTGTCAAATAACTAAGACACTATTCATTCCTTTGTTTAAGGAATCCCTGCTCACTGTGGCCTCAGGGTAAGACGGGATCTCTTCAGGGTGAGAGGGATGGTATGTGACAGGAATTCTAGGATTCCGTGGTGGTTGAAATTAGCTGGAGGGGCTCCCATGTGGTATCATGATATCAACGTTTATCAGGCTGACTGTCTCTATTCAAATGCTACCCTATTTCCTACTCTGTGCTATGAGCCCTGGTCAAAAGAAGTGCACTATGTACAGTAGGGTTCCAAATGTAGG
Organism: Salvelinus namaycush; assembly: GCF_016432855.1. NCBI lineage: Eukaryota > Metazoa > Chordata > Actinopteri > Salmoniformes > Salmonidae > Salvelinus > Salvelinus namaycush. Next base: position 421,143 of record NC_052328.1, on the reverse strand, counting down.
GTACCATTTAGGACCCTGGCACTCCTTGTAGAAGATTATGCCACTTTTGGATCAATCACACATAATTAGCAGGCCAAGCTGACTACAGTATGAGGAGAGTCTTAGAGAGATCAAGCTGACTACAGTATGAGGAGAGTCTTAGAGAGATCAAGCTGACTACAGTATGAGGAGAGTCTTAGAGAGATCAAGCTGTCTGCAGTATGAGGAGAGTCTTAGAGAGATCAAGCTGACTACAGTATGAGGAGAGTCTTAGAGAGGTCAAGCTGACTACAGTATGTGGAGTCTTAGAGAGATCAAGCTGACTACATTATGAGGAGAGTCTTAGAGAGGTCAAGCTGACTACAGTATGAGGAGTCTTAGAGAGATCAAGCTGACTACAGTATGTGGAGTCTTAGAGAGATCAAGCTGACTACAGTATGTGGAGTCTTAGAGATATCAAGCTGACTACAGTATGAGGAGAGTCTTAGAGATCAAGCTGACTACAGTATGAGGAGAGTCTTAGAGAGATCAAGCTGACTACAGTATGAGGAGAGTCTTAGAGAGGTCAAGCTGACTACAGTATGAGGAGAGTCTTAGAGAGATCAAGCTGACTACAGTATGAGGAGAGTCTTAGAGATCAAGCTGACTACAGTATGAGGAGAGTCTTAGAGATCAAGCTGACTACAGTATGTGGAGTCAGAGAGATCAAGCTGACTACAGTATGAGGAGAGTCTTAGAGAGATCAAGCTGACTACAGTATGAGGAGAGTCTTAGAGAGATCAAGCTGACTACAGTATGAGGAGAGTCTTAGAGAGATCAAGCTGACTACAGTATGAGGAGTCTTAGAGAGATCAAGCTGACTACAGTATGAGGAGAGTCTTAGAGATCAAGCTGACTACAGTATGAGGAGAGTCTTAGAGAGATCAAGCTGACTACAGTATGAGGAGAGTCTTAGAGAGATCAAGCTGACTACAGTATGAGGAGAGTCTTAGAGATCAAGCTGACTACAGTATGAGGAGAGTCTTAGAGATCAAGCTGACTACAGTATGTGGAGTCTTAGAGAGATCAAGCTGACTACAGTATGAGGAGAGTCTTAGAGAGATCAAGCTGACTACAGTATGAGGAGAGTCTTAGAGAGATCAAGCTGACTACAGTATGAGGAGAGTCTTAGAGAGATCAAGCTGACTACAGTATGAGGAGTCTTAGAGAGATCAAGCTGACTACAGTATGAGGAGAGTCTTAGAGATCAAGCTGACTACAGTATGAGGAGAGTCTTAGAGAGATCAAGCTGACTACAGTGTGAGGAGAGTCTTAGAGAGATCAAGCTGACTACAGTATGAGGAGAGTCTTAGAGATCAAGCTGACTACAGTATGAGGAGAGTCTTAGAGATCAAGCTGACTACAGTATGTGGAGTCTTAGAGAGATCAAGCTGACTACAGTATGAGGAGAGTCTTAGAGATCAAGCTGACTACAGTATGAGGAGAGTCTTAGAGATCAAGCTGACTACAGTATGAGGAGAGTCTTAGAGAGATCAAGCTGACTACAGTATGAGGAGAGTCTTAGAGAGATCAAGCTGACTACAGTATGAGGAGAGTCTTAGAGAGATCAAGCTGACTACAGTATGAGGAGAGTCTTAGAGAGATCAAGCTGACTACAGTATGAGGAGAGTCTTAGAGAGATCAAGCTGACTACAGTATGTGGAGTCTTAGAGAGATCAAGCTGACTACAGTATGAGGAGAGTCTTAGAGAGATCAAGCTGACTACAGTATGAGGAGTCTTAGAGAGATCAAGCTGACTACAGTATGAGGAGAGTCTTAGAGAGATCAAGCTGTCTGCAGTATGAGGAGAGTCTTAGAGAGATCAAGCTGACTACAGTATGTAGAGTCTTAGAGAGATCAAGCTGTCTGCAGTATGTGCATCCTCCCGTCCTCTCCTATTGAACTGCTGTGTTAAAGAGCCCTTCTGTCTATCGATCCAGAGCCCATTGTTAGAATGCGAATCAGTAGACCTCTGACTCAGCGATCATGTGAAAGGGAACCTGATGTCTGTGTTAATTACCACCAGTCCAATGGAAACACTAAACAGCATCCTTCAGTTGAACACGGGAGAGACTGTCTTTACATGTACCGTGTCTTTGTGTCTGTACCATGGTGATTAAACATCTGGCTCCATGGACCATTTGAAAGAACAAGCCAGGTCTTATAGTGTTAAACATATCCACAAGGAGTCAGGCCTATCACAGAGGAATATCACGTTGGATTAAATATCAATCAGTTGATCATTCAAACGTCTCTGACATGAATAACCTCCACGAAAACAGGTTTATGATAAGTCTATAAGAGATAATTAATATCCTGAATAGAATAGAGTATACATATATTGCATTAACCATGTTCTACAGTATGACATATTATTTGATGTAATATCAGAAACACGATTTAATGACTTGATGGTGATGAACATAAATAGACCAACAGGAAACCCGTTTATTAATAATGACTACAATTATGTTGCACGGCAGGGCGTGTCTTTCTTTTGAACTAAACCTTGCGATGGATTACATCAGAAATTAAGTTTGATCACTATTTTGTGAAATGTAGTAGTCTGTGGAGATACTACACCGTGGCTTCCCTGTGGAGATACTACTCTGTGGAGATACTACTCTGTGGAGTTACTACTCTGTTACTACTAGTTACTACTCCCTGTGGAGTAACTACTCTGTGGAGTTACTACTCTGTGACCTCCCTGTGGAGATACTACTCTGTGGAGTTACTACTCTGTGGAGTTACTACTCTGTGACCTCCCTGTGGAGTTACTACTCTGTGGAGTTACTACTCTGTGACCTCCCTGTGGAGTTACTACTCTGTGGAGTTACTACTCTGTGACCTCCCTGTGGAGTTACTACTCTGTGGAGTTACTACTTTGTGACCTACCTGTGGAGTTACTACTCTGTGGAGATACTACTCTGTGACCTACCTGTGGAGTTACTACTCTGTGGAGTTACTACTCTGTGACATCCCTGTGGAGTTACTACTCTGTGGAGTTACTACTCTGTGACCTCCCTGCGGAGTTACTACTCTGTGGAGTTAATACTCTGTCAAGATACTATGTGACCTACCTGTGGAGTTACTACTCTGTCAAGATACTACTCTGTGACCTCCCTGCGGAGTTACTACTCTGTGGAGTTACTACTCTGTGGAGTTACTACTCTGTGACCTCCCTGTGGAGATACTACTCTGTGGAGTTACTACTCTGTGACCTCCCTGTGGAGTTACTACTCTGTGGAGTTACTACTCTGTGGAGATACTACTCTGTGACCTCCCTGCGGAGATACTACTCTGTGGAGTTACTACTCTGTGACCTCCCTGTGGAGATACTACTCTGTGGTGATACTACTCTGTGACCTCCCTGTGGAGTTACTACTCTGTGGAGTTACTACTCTGTGACCTCCCTGTGGAGATACTACTCTGTGGTGATACTACTCTGTGACCTCCCTGTGGAGTTACTACTCTGTGGAGTTACTACTCTGTGGAGTTACTACTCTGTGGAGTTACTACTCTGTGACCTCCCTGTGGAGATACTACTCTGTGGAGTTACTACTCTGTGACCTCCCTGTGGAGATACTACTCTGTGGTGATACTACTCTGTGACCTCCCTGTGGAGTTACTACTCTGTGGAGTTACTACTCTGTGACCTCCCTGTGGAGATACTACTCTGTGGAGATACTACTCTGTGACCTCCCTGTGGAGTTACTACTCTGTGGAGTTACTACTCTGTGACCTCCCTGTGGAGATACTACTCTGTGGAGATACTACTCTGTGACCTCCCTGTGGAGTTACTACTCTGTGGAGTTACTACTCTGTGACCTCCCTGTGGAGATACTACTCTGTGGAGATACTACTCTGTGACCTCCCTGTGGAGTTACTACTCTGTGGAGATACTACTCTGTGACCTCCCTGTGGAGTTACTACTCTGTGGAGTTACTACTCTGTGACCTCCCTGTGGAGATACTACTCTGTGGAGATACTACTCTGTGACCTCCCTGTGGAGAAAGTCAAACTCACAATGAGAGTCAAACACGGCAGGACACATTGAAAACAACCCTGCATTCTCTGGGTGCAGGCATAGGGTACGTCCCAAATGGTAGGTCCCTTATATAGCGCACTAGTTTTGACCAGAGCCCGGCTGTGCACTATATAGGGAATAGGGTGCCATAGGGAATAGGGTGCCATTTGGGACGGGTTACCATCGTTTTTCAGTATATAAATGATGGTACAGTGAAGCCCAGTACCAGAAGCCAGTTTTCAGTCGCGTCCTGCTGTCCAGTACCAACTCTTCCCCCAGGGCAGTGCTCATTAGTCTGTATCAACTCAGATACATCGCATTGCTTTAACATGCGACTCAATACCCCACGTGTACAACTATGCCAAGTAAAACATCTCCCTGCATTCTATGGGTTTAGACTCTTTTTGTTTCTAAATAAAAGTTTCTCTCAGAGCAGTTGTCCTAGTATTTATTAGATTGCTAAATTATAGTCGTGAGGAAGTTGCTTCATATTAGCTCGGTAAACACATCCTGATCCACCACAGCCAGAGACTGCTGAACGGAAGGTACGACAACACCGTGTCAGAGACGAGCCTTCTATCCCTATAACGTGTGGCGGCTCGCATTAAACAACGTGACACTTTTATCATATTTATTAAACATTTTAAAAAAAGGATATGCCGGAGTCTTTGTTTTCACACCACAAATATATAAATAGCTAAGTGGATTTGCATGTATCTGACGTTTGGAATATATTTCCCTCAAACCGCTCTTCTCTAATATAATCAAATGATAAACCGTGCATCAACGTCTGTTAGCGGCAAACCCGTCACCCACAGACATAAGCGCTTGAGCTCTTACTCAGGGAGGAAGACGTCGACACTAGAAATCCTCAAATCAAGTTTCAAGTGTTAATGTCAAATGCACAAGTACAGTGAGATGCCTTTCTTGCCGAGCTCCAAACCCAACGATGCAGCAATCAATATCAATGTTGCACAACAAAATAACAAGGTAGAATCAAAAACACACAATAAATAAAAAATAAGATAAAAATAACAAGGTAGAATCAAAAACACACAATAAATAAAAAATAAGATAAAAATAACAAGGTAGAATCAAAAACACACAATAAATAAAAAAGAAGATAAAAATAACAAGGTAGAATCAAAAACACACAATAAATAAAAAAGAAGGAAAAAATAACAGGAAAAAGTAAGAAGCGTGTCTTCAGAAAGTATTCAGGCCCTTAACTTTATTAAAAACAGTGTCTTCAGAAAGTATTCAGGCCCTTAACTTTATTTAAAACAGTGTCTTCAGAAAGTATTCAGGCCCTTAACTTTATTTAAAACAGTGTCTTCAGAAAGTATTCAGGCCCCTTAACTTCATTTAAAACAGTGTCTTCAGAAAGTATTCAGCCCCTTAACTTTATTTAAAACAGTGTCTTCAGAAAGTATTCAGGCCCCTTAACTTTATTTAAAACAGTGTCTTCAGAAAGTATTCAGGCCCTTAACTTTATTTAAAACAGTGTCTTCAGAAAGTATTCAGGCCCCTTAACTTTATTTAAAACAGTGTCTTCAGAAAGTATTCAGGCCCCTTAACTTTATTTAAAACAGTGTCTTCAGAAAGTATTCAGGCCCTTAACTTTATTTAAAACAGTGTCTTCAGAAAGTATTCAGGCCCTTAACTTTATTTAAAACAGTGTCTTCAGAAAGTATTCAGGCCCTTAACTTTATTTAAAACAGTGTCTTCAGAAAGTATTCAGCCCCTTAACTTTATTTAAAACAGTGTCTTCAGAAAGTATTCAGGCCCCTAACTTTATTTAAAACAGTGTCTTCAGAAAGTATTCAGGCCCTTAACTTTATTTAAAACAGTGTCTTCAGAAAGTATTCAGGCCCTTAACTTTATTTAAAACAGTGTCTTCAGAAAGTATTCAGGCCCTTAACTTTATTTAAAACAGTGTCTTCAGAAAGTATTCAGCCCCTTAACTTTATTTAAAACAGTGTCTTCAGAAAGTATTCAGGCCCTTAACTTTATTTAAAACAGTGTCTTCAGAAAGTATTCAGGCCCCTTAACTTTATTTAAAACAGTGTCTTCAGAAAGTATTCAGCCCCTTAACTTTATTTAAAACAGTGTCTTCAGAAAGTATTCAGCCCCTTAACTTTATTTAAAACAGTGTCTTCAGAAAGTATTCAGCCCCTTAACTTTATTTAAAACAGTGTCTTCAGAAAGTATTCAGGCCCTTAACTTTATTTAAAACAGTGTCTTCAGAAAGTATTCAGGCCCTTAACTTTATTTAAAACAGTATCTTCAGAAAGTATTCAGCCCCTTAACTTTATTTAAAACAGTGTCTTCAGAAAGTATTCAGGCCCTTAACTTTATTTAAAACAGTGTCTTCAGAAAGTATTCAGCCCCTTAACTTTATTTAAAACAGTGTCTTCAGAAAGTATTCAGGCCCTTAACTTTATTTAAAACAGTGTCTTCAGAAAGTATTCAGGCCCTTAACTTTATTAAAAACATTTTGTTATGTTAAAGCCTTATTCTAAAATGGATAAAATATATGTTTTTACCCTCATCAAAATACACACAATACCCATAATGACAAAGCAAAAAAAATAATATATATATATATATTTTTTTTTCACCTTTATTTAACTAGGTAGGCTAGTTGAGAAAGAGTTCTCATTTGCAACTGTGACCTGGCCAAGATAAAGCATAGCGATTCGACACATACAACAACACAGAGTTACACATGGAATAAACAAAACATACAGTCAATAATACAGTAGAATAAAATATAACAAAAACGTCAATATACATTGAGTGCAAATGAGGTAAGATAAGGGAGTTAAGGCATTAAATAGGCCATGGTGGCGAAGTAATTACAATATAGCAATTAAACACTGGAATGGTTGATGTGCAGAAGATGTACTCTGTGACCCCCCGGTGGAGATACTACTCTCAAGGACATTCAGAGACTTGTTCCGAAGCCACTCCTGCGTTGACTTGGCTGTGTGCTTAGGGTTGTTGTCTTGTTGGAAGGTGAACCGTCACCCCAGTCTGAGGTCCTAAGCGCTCTGGAGCAGGTTTTCATCAAGGATCTCTGTACTTTGCTCCGTTCATCTTTCCCTCGATTCTGACAAGTCTCCCAGTCCCTGCCGCTGAAAAACATCCCCACAGCATGATGCTGCCACCACCGTGCTTCACCGTAGGGATGGTGACAGGTTTCCTCCAGACGTGACGCTTGCCATCTCCACAGAGGAACTCTGGAGCTCTGTCAGAGTGACCATTGGGTTCTTGGTCACCTCCCTGACCGAGGTCCTTCTCCCCCCATTGCTCAGTTTGGCTGGGCGGTCAGCTCTAGGAAGAGTCTTGGTGGTTCCAAACTTCTTCAATTTAAGAATGATGGAAGCCACTGTGTTCTTGGGGGATCTTCAAAGCTGCAGAATTTTTGGGGTAACCTTCCCTTGACACAATCCTGTCTCGGAGCTCTACGGACAATACCTTCGACCTCATGGCTTGGTTTTTATCCTGACATGCACTGTCAACTGTGGGACCTTATATAGACTGGTGTGTGGCTTTCAAAATCATGTCCAATCAATTGAATTTACCACAGGTGGACTACAATTAAGTTGTAGAAACATCTCAAGGATGATCAATAGAATTTTGACTCAATTTTGAGTCTCATGGCAAAGGGTCTGAATACTTATGCAAAAAATGTATTTCTGTTTTCTATTTTTTATACATTTGCAAACATTTAAAAAAATCTGTTTTTGCTTTTTCACTATGGGGTATTGTGTGTAGATTGATGAGGATTTAATTATTTTTTTTTAATCCATTTTAGAATAAGGCTGTAAAGTGACAAAATGTGGAAAAAGGTAATGTCTGAATACGTCCCAAATGCTGTGTATATACAGGATCAGTTCAACAGCATATTTACAATGTGAACGCAGTGTGTGAGATCCTGCTGGAGAAGAGTATATGGGAACCGTTAGACTGCATTCCAAATGGCACCCACAGTTATCCAATGACAAGCTAACCGTATCTTAGCAACTAGGCAGAAGGATAAATATTACGGACAGAATTGTATTTCCCTTTCCACCAAACTTTACCAAAAAATGACTACCAAACTTGAACAAAGTTCGTTATCTCATGACAACAGACGCATATACTGTACACCCCAAATAGTGTTTTATTCCCTGTATAGCACACTACTTTTGACCAGAGCCTTATGGACCCTAGTAAAAAAACTAGTGCACTATATACGAAACAGGGTACCATTGGGGACGTACCCTGACTACCAGCTAGAGTTCTGGTGCTGGAGTTATGATATGACCATCACCTGAACCAGATCAACATGGTGGCTCGCTCCACGCACCAACTTGTTCACTAATTATTGCAATCAGATATGCAGTTTGACACTTTCTACCTTGAATGGATACATGCACGTGCGCACACGCATACACACACACAAATATACTCATTAATAATGAATGAATGAACTAATTCTCTAATTAATTTCATACTCTTTTGTTTTCTCGACCTTTGGAGGGGTGTCAGAGACGTGGAGTGAGATCTGATTGGCCCCCCAGAATGCACCTCTCTGAGGAATCAGGGAGCAAAGCACGGAATCTCAATCTGTATTCACCGAGGATAACCACACACCAGCTGCTCTCCGAACAAACACCGGAGAGTGCGTGTGTGTGTGTGTGTGTGTGTGTGTGCACAAGCATGTGTGTATATTTGCAGAATGTGTCATTGTGTGTCTTGATCAAGATAAAGCATTGATGGCAAAAATAACGATTAACCTTTTCATTTTGAAAGCTAACATTATTGTTTGTCTATCTTAGCTAATTGCACAATCAAAAAACCAACATAATTCCTTCTGCATACAAGCTAAGAGATGAAAAGTGAAATAAACCCTAGAACCCTTCCTCTGCTCTCATCTTGCTGTATTGAGTGCCAGATTGAAAAACGATTAATGACAATTAAACTATTCATCCCTGTGTTTGCCCCATTATCTTACCATGCTGTCAAATTACCCACTAACACAACAGCAACCAATATCTAATTACCAACACCATCACTAGCATTAACCCCATCACTACCAGTAACTACGAACCCCATCACTACCAGTAACTACCAACCCCATCACTACCAGTAACAACCAAACCCATCACTACCAGTAATTACCAACACCATCACTACCAGTAACTACCAACCACATCACTACCAGTAACAACCAAACCCATCACTACCAGTAATTACCAACCCCATCACTACCAGTAACTACCAACACCATCACTACCAGTAACTACCAACCACATCACTACCATTAACTACCAACCACATCACTACCAGTAACTACCAACCCCATCACTACCAGTAACTACCAACCCCATCACTACCAGTATCTACCAACCCCATCACTACCAGTAACTACCAACCACATCACTACCAGTAACTACCAACCCCATCACTACCAGTAACTACCAACCCCATCACTACCAGTAACGACCAACCACATCACTACCAGTAACGACCAACCCCATCACTACCAGTAACTACCAACCCCATCACTACCAGTAACTACCAACCCCATCACTACCAGTAACTACCAACCCCATCACTACCAGTAACTACCAACCCCATCACTACCAGTAACTACCAACACCATCACTACCAGTAACTACCAACCACATCACTACCATTAACTACCAACCACATCACTACCAGTAACTACCAACCCCATCACTACCAGTAACTACCAACCCCATCACTACCAGTAACTACCAACCCCATCACTACCAGTAACTACCAACCCCATCACTACCAGTAACTACCAACCCCATCACTACCAGTAACGACCAACCACATCACTACCAGTAACTACCAACCCCATCACTACCAGTAACTACCAACCCCATCACTACCAGTAACTACCAACCCCCTCACTACCAGTAACTACCAACCCCATCACTACTAGTAACTACCAACCACGTCACTACCAGTAACTACCAACCCCATCACTACCAGTAACTACCAACCACGTCACTACCAGTAACTACCAACCCCATCACTACCAACCCCATCACTACCAGTAACTACCAACCACGTCACTACCAACCCCATCACTACCAGTATCTACCAACCACATAACTACCAACCCCATCACTACCAGTAACTACCAACCACGTCACTACCAGTAACTACCAACCCCATCACTACCAGTAACTACCAACCACATCACTACCAGTAACTACCAACCCCATCACTACCAGTAACTACCAACCACGTCACTACCAGCAACTACCAACCCCATCACTACCAGTAACTACCAACCACGTCACTACCAGTAACTACCAACCACATCACTACCAGTAACTAACAAACCACATCACTACCAGTATCTACCAACCCCATCACTACCAGTATCTACCAACCACATCACTACCAGTAACTAACAAACCACATCACTACCAGTAACTACCAACCCCATTACTACCAGTATCTACCAAACACATCACTACCAGTAACTAACAAACCACATCACTACCAGTATATACCAACCCCATCACTACCATTAACTACCAACCCCATCACTACCAGTAACTACCAACCCGATCACTACCAGTATCTACCAACCACATCACTACCAGTAACTACCAACCCCATCACTACCAGTAACTACCAACCCCATCACTACCAGTATCTACCAACCACATCACTACCAGTATCTACCAACCACATCACTACCAGTATCTACCAACCCCATCACTACCAGTAACTACCAACCCCATCACTACCAGTAACTACCAACCCCATCACTACCAGTATCTACCAACACCATCACTACCAGTAACTACCAACCCCATCACTACCAGTATCTACCAACACCATCACTACCAGTAACTACCAACCACATCACTACCAGTATCTACCAACACCATCACTACCAGTAACTACCAACCCCATCACTACCAGTAACTACCAACCACGTCACTACCAGTAACTACCAACCCCCTCACTACCAGTAACTACCAACCCCATCACTACCAGTAACTACCAACCCCATCACAACCAGTAACTACCAACCCCATCACTACCAGTATCTACCAACCCCATCACTACCAGTAACTACCAACCCCATTACTACCAGTAACTACCAACCCCATCACTACCAGTAACTACCAACCCCATCACAACCAGTAACTACCAACCCCATCACTACCAACCACATCACTACCAGTAACTAACAAACCCCATTACTACCAGTAACTACCAACCCCATCACTACCAGTAACTACCAACCCCATCACTACCAGCAACTACCAACCCCATCACTACCAGTAACTACCAACCCCCTCACTACCAGTAACTACCAACCACGTCACTACCAGTAACTACCAACCCCATCACAACCAGTAACTACCAACCCCATCACTACCAGTATCTACCAACCCCATCACTACCAGTAACTACCAACCACGTCACTACCAGTAACTACCAACCCCCTCACTACCAGTAACTACCAACCCCATCACTACCAGTAACTACCAACCCCATCACAACCAGTAACTACCAACCCCATCACTACCAGTATCTACCAACCCCATCACTACCAGTAACTACCAACCCCATCACTACCAGTATCTACCAACCCCATCACAACCAGTAACTACCAACCCCATCACTACCAGTAACTACCAACCCCATCACTACCAGTAACTACCAACCCCATCACAACCAGTAACTACCAACCCCATCACTACCAGTAACTACCAACCCCATCACTACCAGTAACTACCAACCCCATCACTACCAGTATCTACCAACCCCATCACTACCAGTAACTACCAACCACGTCACTACCAGTAACTACCAACCCCATCACTACAAGTAACTATCACTACCAGTAACTACCAACCCCATCACTACCAGTAACTACCAACCCCATCACTACCAGTAACTACCAACCCCATCTCTACCAGTAACTACCAACCACGTCACTACCAGTAACTACCAACCCCGTCACTACCAGTAACTACCAACCACGTGACTACCATTAACTACCAACCACATCACTACCAGTAACTACCAACCCCATCACTACCAGTAACTAACAAACCACATCACTACCAGTATCTACCAACCCCATCACTACCAGTATCTACCAACCACATCACTACCAGTAACTAACAAACCACATCACTACCAGTATCTACCAACCCCATCACTACCAGTATCTACCAACCACATCACTACCAACCCCATCACTACCAGTAACTACCAACCCCATCACTACCAGTATCTCCCAACCACATCACTACCAGTAACTAACAAACCACATCACTACCAGTATCTACCAACCCCATCACTACCAGTATCTACCAACCACATCACTACCAACCCCATCACTACCATTAACTACCAACCCCATCACTACCAGTAACTACCAACCCCATCACTACCAGTATCTACCAACCACATCACTACCAGTAACTAACAAACCACATCACTACCAGTATCTACCAACCCCATCACTACCAGTATCTACCAACCCCATCACTACCATTAACTACCAACCCCATCACTACCAGTATCTACCAACCACATCACTACCAGATGTCAACAATACATATGGAAATGCTATTACATGTTTGTTTTTAACCAAGACAGGTTAGGTTACACCCACTTCCACCGCTGATGGGTTAACATTCCAAGCTTACACCCCCGAATGGGACCCTATTCCCTGTATAGTGCAATAATTCTGACCAGGTCCCATAGACCTCTGGTCAAAAGTAGTGCACTATGTAGGGAATAGGGTGTCATTTAGGGCACACACCAACATGAAGCCACTTCCCCCTTGTTTTCAACACTTCTATTATGATGAACAAAACAGCTGATATCTGCTGTGTAGGAAACCTTCTACAGCTACATTCATTAATGACCCTCTTATTTTCATCACAGTAACATCACTGGTTATAGCTTCATATCATTTCAAGGGGGGTGTCCCAAATGGCACCCTATTCCCTATCTAGTGCACTACTTAGTGCACTAACAGTAGTGCACCATATAGGTGATAGATTGCCATTTGGGATGCAGCCCGACTCTGAGCCGAAGCGCTGTTATGTTTGTAATTATGTTCTTGGTGTCTGAGACATGTGAGTAATTAATAATTATACTTTTTGTAGTTCCCAGGAGAAATGAGGATGACTCAATACACTCAGGTTTTAAGAGTAAAACTAAAACAAGACTCAAAACACTCAGGTATAACACTAAAACCCTTTTCTCACCTAACATGCTTGCTCATATAGGTAGTATAATAATCTGACCATATAGGTAGTATAATAATCTGACTATATAGGTACTATAATTATCTGACCATATAGGTACTATAATAATCTGACTATATAGGTACTATAATTATCTGACCATATAGGTACTATAATAATCTGACCATATAGGTACTATAATTATCTGACCATATAGGTACATTAATAATCTGACTATATAGGTACTATAATAATCTGACCATATAGGTTCTATAATAATCTGACCATATAGGTACTATAATAATCTGACTATATAGGTAGTATAATAATCTGACCATATAGGTACTATAATTATCTGACCATATAGGTACTATAATAATCTGACCATATAGGTACTATAATAATCTGACCATATAGGTTCTATAATAATCTGACCATATAGGTACTATAATTATCTAACCATATAGGTACTATAATTATCTGACCATATAGGTACTATAATAATCTGACCATATAGGTTCTATAATAATCTGACCATATAGGTACTATAATAATCTGACTATATAGGTAGTATAATAATCTGACCATATAGGTAGTATAATAATCTGACCATATAGGTACTATAATAATCTGACCATATAGGTACTATAATAATCTGACCATATAGGTACTATAATAATCTGACTATATAGGTAGTATAATAATCTGACCATATAGGTACTATAATAATCTGACTATATAGGTAGTATAATAATCTGACCATATAGGTACTATAATTATCTGACCATATAGGTACTATAATTATCTGACCATATAGGTACTATAATAATCTGACCATATAGGTACTATAATAATCTGACCATATAGGTACTATAATAATCTGACTATATAGGTAGTATAATAATCTGACCATATAGGTAGTATAATAATCTGACCATATAGGTACTATAATAATCTGACCATATAGGTACTATAATAATCTGACCATATAGGTACTATAATAATCTGACTATATAGGTAGTATAATAATCTGACCATATAGGTACTATAATAATCTGACTATATAGGTAGTATAATAATCTGACCATATAGGTACTATAATTATCTGACCATATATGTACTATAATAATCTGACCATATAGGTAGTATAATAATCTGACCCTATAGGTACTATAATAATCTGACTATATAGGTAGTATAATAATCTGACCATATAGGTACTATAATTATCTGACCATATATGTACTATAATAATCTGACCATATAGGTAGTATAATAATCTGACCATATAGGTACTATAATAATCTGACTATATAGGTAGTATAATAATCTGACCATATAGGTACTATAATTATCTGACCATATATGTACTATAATAATCTGACCATATAGGTAGTATAATAATCTGACTATATAGGTACTATAATAATCTGACTATATAGGTAGTATAATAATCTGACCCTATAGGTACTATAATAATCTGACTATATAGGTAGTATAATAATCTGACCATATAGGTACTATAATTATCTGACCATATATGTACTATAATAATCTGACCATATAGGTAGTATAATAATCTGACCATATAGGTACTATAATAATCTGACTATATAGGTAGTATAATAATCTGACCATATAGGTACTATAATTATCTGACCATATATGTACTATAATAATCTGACCATATAGGTAGTATAATAATCTGACTATATAGGTACTATAATAATCTGACCATATAGGTACTATAATAATCTGACCATATAGGTACTATAATAATCTGACCCTATAGGTACTATAATAATCTGACCATATAGGTACTATAATAATCTGACCATGTAGGTACTATAATAATCTGACCATGTAGGTACTATAATAATCTGTATGATTAAACATGTAGTATTATTAAACGTGGAGTGTTACTAAACATGGAGTGTTATTAAACATGGAATATTACTAAACATGGAGTGTTATTAAACATGGAATATTACTAAACATGGAGTGTTATTAAACATGGAATATTACTAAACACGGAGTATTATTAAACACGGAGTATTATTAAACACTTAGTATTATTAAACACTTAGTATTATTAAACACTTAGTATTATTAAACACTTAGTAGTATTAAACACTTAGTATTATTAAACACTTAGTATTATTAAACACGAAGTATTATTAAACATGTATTATTATTAAACACGTAGTATTATTAAACATGTAGTATTATTAAACACGTAGTATTATTAAACACGTAGTATTATTAAACACGTAGTATTATTAAACACGTAGTATTATTAAACACGTAGTATTATTAAACACATAGTATTATTAAACACGTGGTAGTATTATTAAACACGTAGTATTATTAAACACGTAGTATTATTAAACACGTAGTATTATTAAACACGTAGTATTATTAAACATGTAGTATTATTAAACACGTAGTATTATTAAACACGTAGTATTATTAAACACGTAGTATTATTAAACACGTAGTATTATTAAACACGTAGTATTATTAAACACGTGGTAGTATTATTAAACATGTAGTATTATTAAACACGTAGTATTATTAAACACGTAGTATTATTAAACACGTAGTATTATTAAACATGGAGTATTACTAAACATGGAGTGTTATTAAACATGGAATATTACTAAACATGTAGTATTATTAAACATGGAATATTACTAAACATGGAGTGTTATTAAACATGGAATATTACTAAACACGGAGTATTATTAAACACTTAGTATTATTAAACACTTAGTATTATTAAACACGTAGTATTATTAAACACGTAGTATTATTAAACACGTAGTATTATTAAACATGGAGTATTACTAAAGATGGAGTGTTATTAAACATGGAATATTATTAAACATGGAGTATTATTAATCAAGTAGTATTATTAAACATGGAGTAGTATTTAACAAGTAGTATTATTAAACATGTAGTATTATTAAACATGGAGTATTACTAAACATGGAGTGTTATTAAACATGGAATATTATTAAACATGGAGTATTATTAAACATGGAGTAGTATTTAACAAGTAGTATTATTAAACATGTAGTATTATTAAACAGGTCATATTATTAAACATGGAGTATTATTAATCAAGTAGTATTATTAAACAAGTAGTATACTTTAACAAGTAGTATTATTAAACATTACGTTTTATTAAACATGTATTATTAAACATGGGGTATTATTATATATGGTGTATCATTAAACATGGAGTATTATTATATATGGTGTATCATTAAACATGTAGTATTATTATATATGGTGTATCATTAAACATGGGGTATTATTATACATGGTGTATTATTAAACATGGAGTATTATTATATATGGTGTATCATTAAACATGGGGTATTATTATATATGGTGTATCATTAAACATGGGGTATTATTATACATGGTGTATTATTAAACATGGAGTATTATTATATATGGTGTATCATTAAACATGGGGTATTATTATACATGGTGTATTATTAAACATGGAGTATTATTATATATGGTGTATCATTAAACATGTAGTATTATTAAACATGTAGTATTATTATATATGGTGTATCATTAAACATGGGGTATTATTATACATGTAGTATTATTAAACATGTAGTATTATTATATATGGTGTATCATTAAACATGTAGTATTATTATACATGGTGTATCATTAAACATGTAGTATTTCTCACCCATCATGCCTAACCCGACTTCTCTACCAATCACGTTCTTCCTCAGTGCTGTAGGGTAACCTTTTCATAATGGGAGGAAAAAGGTACGCTGTTCTTTTCCAACAGACTTCATGAACGAACCTCCTGTGACACTAGAGGATGTGAGGTCAACAGTCTGTGGAGTCGAGTCGGCCGCGTCCCAAATGGAACCCTATTACCTATTTAGCGTACTACTCTTGTCCAGAGCTCAGGTCAAAAGCAGAGAAATGTATAGGTAATAGGGTGCCATTTTGGACATAGCCTGGACTTAATGTTGGTTCTCACCTCATCATCTATCTCCACTCCAACAGTAAAATGTAACACGTAATTCACTCAGAGGTTATTAACGTGAAGGACCAGGTCAACGCCAACTGCCACAAACTCTCTCAGCACAACGTAATTGCAATGTATTAAATCACTGTCTACCACCTTTTACAAGTACACACACCCACCCACACACACACACCCACCCACACACACCCACACACACACACACACACACACACACCCCCACACACCCACCCACACTCCCTCCCCCCCCCCACACACACACACACACACACACACACACACACACACACACACACACACACACACACACACACACACACACACACAGTGTTAAAAAAACTGAATACAAGACATTGAGAACACTTTGAGCAGAATATCACAGTTTCACTTACAATGAACAGACAGGAGAACACCCTATACAGACAGGCAGGAGAACACCCTATGCAGACAAGAGAACACTCTATACAGACAGGAGAACACTCTATACAGACAGGAGAACACTACACAGACAGGAGAACACTCTTTACAAACAAGAGAACACTCTATACAGACAGGAGACCACTCTACACAGACAGGAGAACACTCTACACAGACAGGAGAACACTCTACAAACAAGAGAACACTATATACAGACAGGAAACCACTCTACACAGACAGGAGAACACAGACAGGGGAACACTCTAGATCATATTGAACAGCATAGTGTAACCTGGTTACCTCTAGATCATAATGAACAGCATAGTGTAACCTGGTTACCTCTAGATCATAATGAACAGCATAGTGTAACCTGGTTACCTCTAGATCATAATGAACAGCATAGTGTAACCTGGTTACCTCTAGATCATAATGAACAGCATAGTGTAACCTGGTTACCTCTAGATCATAATGAACAGCATAGTGTAACCTGGTTACCTCTAGATCATAATGAACAGCATAGTGTAACCTGGTTACCTCTAGATCATAATGAACAGCATAGTGTAACCTGGTTACCTCTAGATCATAATGAACAGCATAGTGTAACCTGGTTACCTCTAGATCATATTGAACAGCATAGTGTAACCTGGTTACCTCTAGATCATAATGAACAGCATAGTGTAACCTGGTTACCTCTAGATCATAATGAACAGCATAGTGTAACCTGGTTACCTCTAGATCATAATGAACAGCATAGTGTAACCTGGTTACCTCTAGATCATATTGAACAGCATAGTGTAACCTGGTTACCTCTAGATCATAATGAACAGCATAGTGTAACCTGGTTACCTCTAGATCATAATGAACAGCAAGGGAACAGGGGGCTGAAGCCAGATGCTATCTTACCCAGCTGGTGATGCTGAGAGGAGATAAAATGTCAACATTAGAGGGTTGAAATTGATTTTCATTCGAAGACAATCTATCAAAGTGTGGATGTCTGGCAACAAGCTAATGGACAACAGTGTTCCCTGTAGCATTGTACTGTACATAATACGCTGTATACTACCACGTTGTGGGTTAGAGTGTCCGCCCTGAGTTAGAGAAGGTTGGGAGTTCGATCCCCGGCACAGTCATACCAAAGACTGTAAAAATAGGACACGAGGTGCCTCTGTTTGGGGTGTACTTGTACATCAACTTGTCTCACACTACAGAAACAGGAGATAGACTCATATGAGCTGTTCTGGTCCACACTACAGAAACAGGAGATGGACTCCTATGAGCTGTTCTGGTCCACACTACAGAAACAGGAGATGGACTCCTATGAGCTGTTCTGGTCCACACTACAGAAACAGGAGATATACTCATATGAGCTGTTCTGGTCCACACTACAGAAACAGGAGATATACTCATATGAGCTGTTCTGGTCCACACTACAGAAACAGGAGATAGACTCCTATGAGCTGTTCTGGTCCACACTACAGAACCAGGAGATAGACTCCTTCTCCTATGAGCTGTTCTGGTCCACACTACAGAACCAGGAGATAGACTCCAATGAGCTGTTCTGGTCCACACTACAGAAACAGGGGATAGACTCCTATGAGCTGTTCTGGTCCACACTACAGAAACAGGAGATAGACTCCTATGAGCTGTTCTGGTCCACACTACAGAAACAGGAGATAGACTCATATGAGCTGTTCTGGTCCACACTACAGAAACAGGAGATATACTCATATGAGCTGTTCTGGTCCACACTACAGAAACAGGAGATAGGAGCCTATGAGCTATTCTGATCCACACTACAGAAACAGGAGATAGACTCCTATGAGCTGTTCTGGTCCACACTACAGAAACAGGAGATCGGACCCTATGAGCTGTTCTGGTCCACACTACAGAAACAGGAGATATACTCCTATGAGCTGTTCTGGTCCACACTACAGAAACAGGAGATCGGACCCTATGAGCTGTTCTGGTCCACACTACAGAAACAGGAGATAGACTCCTATGAGCTGTTCTGGTCCACACTACAGAAACAGGAGATAGACTCCTATGAGCTGTTCTGGTCCACACTACAGAAACAGGAGATAGACTCCTATGAGCTGTTCTGGTCCACACTACAGAAACAGGAGATAGACTCCTATGAGCTGTTCTGGTCCACACTACAGAAACAGGAGATGGACTCATATGAGCTGTTCTGGTCCACACTACAGAAACAGGAGATATACTCCTATGAGCTGTTCTGGTCCACACTACAGAACCAGGATATATACTCCTATGAGATGTTCTGGTCCACACTACAGAAAGACTCATATGATATGTTCTGGTCCACACTACAGAAACAGGAGATATACTCCTATGAGCTGTTCTGGTCCACACTACAGAAACAGGAGATATACTCCTATGAGATGTTCTGGTCCACACTACAGAAACAGGAGATGGACTCCTATGAGCTGTTCTGGTCCACACTACAGAAACAGGAGATAGACTCATATGAGCTGTTCTGGTCCACACTACAGAAACAGGAGATGGACTCCTATGAGATGTTCTGGTCCACACTACAGAAACAGGAGATATACTCCTATGAGCTGTTCTGGTCCACACTACAGAAACAGGAGATAGACTCATATGAGCTGTTCTGGTCCACACTACAGAAACAGGAGATAGACTCCTATGAGCTGTTCTGGTCCACACTACAGAAACAGGAGATAGACTCCTATGAGCTGTTCTGGTCCACACTACAGAAACAGGAGATAGACTCCTATGAGCTGTTCTGGTACACAATACAGAAACAGGAGATAGACTCCTATGAGCTGTTCTGGTCCACACTACAGAACCAGGAGATAGACTCATATGAGCTGTTCTGGTCCACACTACAGAACCAGGAGATAGACTCCTTCTCCTATGAGCTGTTCTGGTCCACACTACAGAACCAGGAGATAGACTCCAATGAGCTGTTCTGGTCCACACTACAGAAACAGGAGATATACTCCTATGAGATGTTCTGGTCCACACTACAGAAACAGGAGATGGACTCCTATGAGCTGTTCTGGTCCACACTACAGAAACAGGAGATAGACTCCTATGAGCTGTTCTGGTCCACACTACAGAAACAGGAGATAGACTCCTATGAGCTGTTCTGGTCCACACTACAGAAACAGGAGATAGGAGCCTATGAGCTGTTCTGGTCCACACTACAGAAACAGGAGATAGACTCCTATGAGCTGTTCTGGTCCACACTA
Source organism: Salvelinus namaycush (assembly GCF_016432855.1). Taxonomy (NCBI): domain Eukaryota; kingdom Metazoa; phylum Chordata; class Actinopteri; order Salmoniformes; family Salmonidae; genus Salvelinus; species Salvelinus namaycush. Next base: position 400,173 of record NC_052328.1, on the reverse strand, counting down.
CAGAAACAGGGGATAGACTCCTATGAGCTGTTCTGGTCCACACTACAGAAACAGGAGATAGGAGTCTATGAGCTGTTCTGGTCCACACTACAGAAACAGGAGATAGACTCCTATGAGCTGTTCTGGTCCACACTACAGAAACAGGAGATAGGAGCCTATGAGCTGTTCTGGTCCACACTACAGAAACAGGAGATAGACTCCTATGAGCTGTTCTGGTCCACACTACAGAAACAGGAGATATACTCCTATGAGCTGTTCTGGTCCACACTACAGAAACAGGAGATAGACTCATATGAGCTGTTCTGGTCCACACTACAGAAACAGGAGATGGACTCCTATGAGCTGTTCTGGTCCACACTACAGAAACAGGAGATGGACTCCTATGAGCTGTTCTGGTCCACACTACAGAAACAGGAGATGGACTCCTATGAGCTGTTCTGGTCCACACTACAGAAACAGGAGATATACTCATATGAGCTGTTCTGGTCCACACTACAGAAACAGGAGATGGACTCCTATGAGCTGTTCTGGTCCACACTACAGAAACAGGAGATAGACTCCTATGAGCTGTTCTGGTCCACACTACAGAAACAGGAGATATACTCATATGAGCTGTTCTGGTCCACACTACAGAAACAGGAGATAGACTCCTATGAGCTGTTCTGGTCCACACTACAGAAACAGGAGATGGACTCCTATGAGCTGTTCTGGTCCACACTACAGAAACAGGAGATGGACTCCTATGAGCTGTTCTGGTCCACACTACAGAAACAGGGGATAGACTCCTATGAGCTGTTCTGGTCCACACTACAGAACCAGGAGATAGACTCATATGAGCTGTTCTGGTCCACACTACAGAACCAGGAGACATTTTCACTTTAAAGTAACACTCTGTAATATCAACTGGAAGGGTGAGTTCCAGACGGTACAACTTTTGAATAGAGCCTTATGGGTAGTAGCCTGCCTTATGGGTAGTAGCCTGCCTTATGGGTAGTAGCCTGCCTTATGGGTAGTAGCCTGCTTTATGGGTAGTAGCCTGCCTTATGGGTAGTAGCCTGCCTTATGGGTAGTAGCCTGCCTTATGGGTAGTAGCCTGCTTTATGGGTAGTAGCCTACATTATGGGTAGTAGCCTGCCTTATGGGTAGTAGCCTGCCTTATGGGTAGTAGCCTGCTTTATGGGTAGTAGCCTGTCTTATGGGTAGTAGCCTGCTTTATGGGTAGTAGCCTACATTATGGGTAGTAGCCTGCCTTATGGGTAGTAGCCTGCCTTATGGGTAGTAGCCTGCTTTATGGGTAGTAGCCTACATTATGGGTAGTAGCCTGCCTTACGGGTAGTAGCCTGCCTTATGGGTAGTAGCCTGCTTTATGGGTAGTATCCTGCCTTATGGGTAGTAGCCTGCTTTATGGGTAGTAGCCTACATTATGGGTAGTAGCCTGCTTTATGGGTAGTAGCCTACATTACGGGTAGTAGCCTGCCTTACGGGTAGTAGCCTGCCTTACGGGTAGTAGCCTGCCTTACGGGTAGTAGCCTGCCTTACGGGTAGTAGCCTGCCTTATGGGTAGTAGCCTGCCTTATGGGTAGTAGCCTGCCTTATGGGTAGTAGCCTGCTTTATGGGTAGTAGCCTACATTATGGGTAGTAGCCTGCCTTATGGGTAGTAGCCTGCCTTATGGGTAGTAGCCTGCTTTATGGGTAGTAGCCTGCCTTATGGGTAGTAGCCTGCTTTATGGGTAGTAGCCTACATTATGGGTAGTAGCCTGCTTTATGGGTAGTAGCCTACATTACGGGTAGTAGCCTGCCTTACGGGTAGTAGCCTGCCTTACGGGTAGTAGCCTGCCTTATGGGTAGTAGCCTGCCTTATGGGTAGTAGCCTGCCTTACGGGTAGTAGCCTGCCTTATGGGTAGTAGCCTGCCTTATGGGTGGTAGCCTGCCTTATGGGTGGTAGCCTGCCTTATGGGTGGTAGCCTGCCTTATGGGTAGTAGCCTGCCTTATGGGTAGTAGCCTATATAAGGAATAGGGTACAATATGGGCCTAAGACATAAGTGATAGTGCCGGAGAAGCCGGTGTTGGGAGGATATATATTGGCATGGGTGTTGTTAGGCCCGAGATGAAACACTGGCTTCGAGGGCATCCCTTTTACCAATATATTCAAATAATGACTGACATATTTTTATTAAAAACTTTATTTTGTTTGAATTTATTCATACTATTTCATCCTTCCACAAGATATAGTCCGCTCTATCGGTTCGGTTGCCAGAGACGCGACCCAGTCGTTCAGTCTTTTTGTTCTGTATCTATGGATGTTTTTAAATGTCCCATTGCCATACTGGTTGGCAATGTTATTATCCTTTGCTTCCTAGCCAACTACAGCTAACTTACAGTCACGTCAACAACGCAGCCAGAAAAACATCAGTAACCACATTTGCAATTGTTTAAGCTGATTTCTAGTGACATTTATTTGGATACATCCATAACAATGAGCAAATAAGCTAATGAGGCGCGATTTTTCTTGGCATAGAAAATGTGCTCTCTCGTCAGGACACTGTTGTTCAGAGGAGCTAGCCAAAAACACAGCTAACACAATCCTTTTTTCAAATGACATTTCTTTGTATACAGTGCCTTTGGAAAGTATCCATGACTTTTTCCACATTTGTTACGTTAAAGCCTTATTCTAAAATAGATCAAATAAATGAAAATCCTCAGCAATCTTCACACAATACTCCATAATGACATAACAATACCCCATAATGACATCACAATACCCCATAATGACATCACAATACTCCATAAGGAGAAAGCGAAAACAGGTTTTTAGAAATGTTTGCAAATTTTATTAAAAATAAAAAACAGAAATACCTTATTTTCATAAGTATTCAGACCCTTTGCTATGAGACTCGAAATTGAGCTCAGGTGCATCCTGTGTCCACTGTTCATTCTTTAGATGTTTCTACAACTTGATTGGAGTCCACCTGTGGTAAATTCAATTGATTGGACATGATTTGGAAAGGCACACACCTGTCTATATAAGGTCCTACAGTTGACAGTGAATGTCAGAGCAAAAACCAAGCCATGAGGTTGAAGGAATTGTCCGTACAGCTCCGAGACAGGATTGTGTCGAGGCACAGATCTGGGGAAGGGTACCACATTTTTTTTGCAGCATTGAAGGTCCTCAAGAACAGTGGCCTTCATCATTCTTAAATGGAAGAAGTGTGGAACCACCAAGACTCTACTTGGAGCTGGCCTCACGGCCAAACTGAGCAATCGGGGGAGAAGGGCCTTGGTCAGGGTTGTGACAAAGAACCCGATGGTCACTCTGACAGAGCTCCAGAGTTTCTCTGTGGAGATGGGAGAACCTTCCAGAAGGACAACCATCTCTGCAGCACTCCACCAACCAGGCCTTTATGGTAGAGTGGCCAGACTGAAGCCACTCCTCAGTAAAAGGCACATGACAGCCTGCTTGGAGTTTGCTAAAAGGCACCTAAAGGACTCTCAGACCATGAGAAACAAGATTCTCTGGTCTGATGAAACCAAGATGGAACTATTTAGCCTAAATGCCAAGCGTCACGTCTGGAGGAAACCTGTCACCATCCCTACGGTGAAGCACGGTGGTGGCAGCATCATGCTGTGGGGATGTTTTTCAGTGGCAGGGACTGGGAGACTAGTCAGGATCGAGGCAAAGATGAACGGAGCAAAGTACCCAGTCCTTGATGAAAGTCCTTGATGAAAACCTGCTCCAGAGCACTCAGGACCTCAGACTGTGGGCGAAGGTTCACCTTCCAACAGGACAACGACCCTAAGCACACAGCCAAGACAATGTAGGAGTGGCTTTGGGACAAGTCACTGAATGTCCTTGAGTGGCCCAGCCAGAGCCTGGACTTGAACCTGATCAAACATCTCTGGAGAGACCTGAAAACAGCTGTGCAGCGACGCTCCCCATCCAACCTGACAGAGCTTGAGAGGATCTGCAGAGAAGAATGGGAGGAACTCCCCAAATACAGGTGTGCCAAGCTTGAACCCAAGAAAACTAGATGCTGTAATCACTACCAAAGGTGCTTCAACAAAGTACTTAGTAAAGGGTCTGAATACTTATGTAAATGTGATATTTCATTTTAAAAGGCTTGATAAATTAGCAACAATTTCCAAAAAACAGTTCTTGCTTTGTCATTATGGGCTATTGTGTGTGAATTGAGGGATTTTTTTTTTTAAGAATGTGAAATTTCAGAATAATAGTAGAGAGAATGATTTATTTCAGCTTTTATTTCTTTCATCACATTCCCAGTGGGTCAGAAGTTAACATACACTCAATTAGTATTTGGTAGCATTGCCTTGAAATTGTTTAACTTGGGTCAAACGTTTCGGGTAGCCTTCCACAAGCTTCCCACAATAAGTTCCTGACAGAGCTGGTGTAACTGAGTCAGGTTTGTAGGCCTCCTTGCTCACACACGCTTTTTCAGTTATTCCCACACATTTTCTGTAGAATTGAGGACAGAGCTTTGTGGTGGCCACTCCAATACCTTGACTTTGTTGTCCTTACTCCATTTTGCAGCAATTTTGGAAGTATGCTTTGGGTCATTGTCCATTTGGAAGACCCATTTGCGACCAAGCTTTAACTTCCTGACTGCTGTCTTGAGATGTTGCTTCAATATATCCACATAATTTTCCTCCCTCATGATGCAATCCATTTTGTGAAGTGCACCAGTCCCTCCTGCAGCAAAGCACCCCCACAACATGATGCTGCCACCCCGGTGATTCACGGTTGGGATGATGTTCTTCGGCTTGCAAGCCTCCCCCTTTTTCCTCCAAACATAACGATGGTCATTATGGCCAAACAGTTTTATTTTTGTTTCAACAGAGTCAGGTTTGTAGGCCATTTCAGAGACCATTTCTCCAAAAAGTACGATCTTTGTCCCCATGTGCAGTTGCAAACTGTAGTCTGGCTTTTTTATGGCGGTTTTGGAGCAGTGGCTTCTTCCTTGCTGAGCGGCCTTTCAGGTTATGTCGATTTAGGGCTTGTTTTACTGTGGATATAGATACTTTTGTACCTGTTTCCTCCAGCATCTTCACAAGGTCCTTTGCTGTTGTTCTGGGATTGATTTGCACTTTTCGCACCAAAGTACGTTCATCTCTAGGAGACAGAATGCGTCTCCTTCCTGAGCAGTATGACGGCTGCGTGGTCCCATGGTGTTTATACTTGCGTACTATTGTTTGTACAGATGAACGTGGTACCTTCAGGCGTTTGGAAATTGCTCCCAAGGATGAACCAGAATTGTGGAGGTCTACAATTTTTTTTCTGAGGTCTTGGCTGATTTCTTTTGATTTTCCCGTGACATCAAGCAAAGAGGCACTGAGTTTGAAGGTAGGCCTTGAAATACATCCACAGGTACACCTCCAATTGACTCAAATGATGTCAATTAGCGTATCAGAAGCTTCTAAAGACATGACATTCTTTTTGGGAATTTTGTTTAAAGGCACAGTCAACTTAGTGTATGTAAACTTCTGACCCACTGGAATTGTGATACAGTGAATTATAAGTGAAATAATCTGTCCGTAAACAATTGTTGGAAAATTTACTTGTGTCCTAACTGACTTGCGGTGGTTGAGTGGTTGAAAAACGAGTTATAATGACTCCAACCGAAGTGTATGTAAACTTCCAACTTCACCTGTACATGTATACATGTTCGCTACAGAGGTATTTGGCTTTATGGAATGTTTAGGAATTTTGAGATATAAATTATGAAAGGAATGTATTTTTTTCAGGTGGGTGAGGTACTAGCTAGCTGACTGATCGTTGAGTAAGAGCCATGCCGTAATCTGAGTAGGCACTTTAGTTCGAGGTACTATGTCGTGCAAAGAGAGAGCATAAATATATTTGACCTTATTACAATTGTTTCAACAGCTTTAGAGGAGAAGTCTCATAGAAACATGCATATTATGGTAAGATATCAGGGTATTTCTCAGTGGGATATACACCCCAGGTCAGTTAACACACAGTATCATCTGTATCCTACACTTCAAAGCTATAACTGTAACATAGGAAGGGGAAAAAAACGAAATGAAAAATGCAGAATTGATCTCTTATTCTGTAACAGTGAATATAGCGCAGGATTCTTTGCGAGTCAGTCAGTGGAGCACATTGCCGTTCTATCCAGGATATTCTCCTGCTTCAGTCTTTTCATTTTCTGCACTTAATCTCCCTTTCAAGAGTTGATGAAAATAGACTTTGCCACCTTTGTGATTTTCTTTACGCTATTTAGAAAAGGTGACGGCTTTAGCTTTTCAAATCCCTACAGCTCGTCATCCTTCCCTTTTGAGTCATTTTTCTTGGAGTGTCTCTTCTGGCAGGCGAAAGATTGTTCCTCTAAACTGCATCCCCAAACGGCACCCTATTCCCTATATTATACACTAGTTTTGACCTGGGCCGATAGGGTGATCTGGTGGCCATAATGGGGTGCCATTTGGGACTGGCCCTAAATTCATCTGCATTGAGGGCTGATGTGAGTGAGTATGTGTGACATTACACAGCCTGTCTTCAGTGTGAGTTCCTGATACCCCTGTGACTCCCCAGTCTACACCACTATCTGACCCAACAGATTGTAGAGGAAAGGAGCGGAGAAAGAGGGGAGAGGGAGAGAATAGGAGAGGGGAGGAAAGGAGAGGAGGGGAGGGGAGAGGAGTACTGGAGAGGGGAGGAAAGGAGAGGAGGGGAGAGCAGAACTAGAGAGGGGAGGAAAGGAGAGGAGGGGGCGGGAGAGGAGAGGGGAGGGGGAAGGGGAGAGGAGGGGAGGAGAGGAGAGGAAAGTAAAGGAGGGGAGGAGAGTGGAGTAAAGGAGAGGAGAGGAGAGGAGGGAATGAGCGGAGGAGAGGACGGGAAGAGCAGAGGAGAGGAGAGGACGGGAAGAGCAGAGGAGAGGAGAGGAGAGGAGAGGAGAGGAGAGGAGAGGAGAGGAGAGGAGAGGAGAGGAGAGGCCCACTTGTTCTCTTCTCACCACCAGCTGACGTCTTCACTCTATCTATTACTGTCTTCCACTGGAGTACGGGCCTCACTCTCTCCCCTGGAGACCGCACCATCAGAAGAATGTAACTCATTAATACTTCAAGAGTCTCTGTGCTGCTGTTTTCACCCCTCAGATTGTTACACTGTGAGGATAGTACTGTAGCTCCAGTCTTGATGAGATTCAATTATTAAAGAGCAAAGATACTTTGGTAATTTCTCTCTGCAGATACTTCGGTTCCTTCTCTCTCCATGCTCAACGGACTGTAGATATATCATTGCGGATAGACAGACAATCGCTACTCTGAATATGTACATGTACATGGAATGGATTTGTCATATAAACCAGGTATTGTGTGTTGAAAAACCGCTAGTTTGAACAGAAACTGAACAGTATACAAGGAGGTGTCTCTTTACTAGCAATTATCACCTTGTTGAGCCTCTGTGCAGTATACATGGAGGTGTCTCTTTACTAGCAATTATCACCTTGTTGAGCCTCTGTGCAGTATACATGGAGGTGTCTCTTTACTAGCAATTATCACCTTGTTGAGCCTCTGTGCAGTATACATGGAGGTGTCTTAGTGGCTAGAGCAGGTAGCCTAGTGGTTAGAGCAGGTAGCCTAGTGGTTAGAACCAGGTAGCCTAGTGGTTAGAGCAGGTAGCCTAGTGGTTAGAGCAGGTAGCCTAGTGGTTAGAACCAGGTAGCCTAGTGGTTAGAACCAGGTAGCCTAGTGGTTAGAACCAGGTAGCCTAGTGGTTAGAGCAGGTAGCCTAGTGGTTAGAGCCAGGTAGCCTAGTGGTTAGAGCCAGGTAGCCTAGTGGTTAGAGCAGGTAGCCTAGTGGTTAAAGCCAGGTAGCCTAGTGGTTAGAGCCAGGTAGCCTAGTGGTTAGAGCCAGGTAGCCTAGTGGCTAGAGCAGGTAGTCTAGTGGTTAGAGCCAGGTAGCCTAGTGGTTAGAGCCAGGTAGCCTAGTGGTTAGAGCAGGTAGCCTAGTGGTTAAAGCCAGGTAGCCTAATGGTTAGAGCCAGGTAGCCTAGTGGTTAGAGCCAGGTAGCCTAGTGGCTAGAGCAGGTAGTCTAGTGGTTAGAACAGGTAGCCTAGTGGTTAGAGCAGGTAGTCTAGTGGTTAGAGCAGGTAGCCTAGTGGTTAGAGCAGGTAGCCTAGTGGTTAGAGGCAGGTAACCTAGTGGTTAGAGCAGGTAGCCTAGTGGTTAGAGCAGGTAGCCTAGTGGTTAGAGCAGGTAGCCTAGTGGTTAGAGCAGGTAGCTTAGTGGTTAGAGCCAGGTAGTCTAGTGGTTAGAGCAGGTAGCCTAGTGGTTAGTGCCAGGTAGCCTAGTGGTTAGTGCCAGGTAGCCTAGTGGTTAGAGCAGGTAGCTTAGTGATTAGAGCCAGGTAGCCTAGTGGTTAGAGCAGGTAGCCTAGTGGTTAGAGCAGGTAGCCTAGTGGTTAGAACCAGGTAGTCTAGTGGTTAGAGCCAGGTAGTCTAGTGGTTAGAGCAGGTAGCCTAGTGGTTAGAGCAGGTAGCCTAGTGGTTAGAGCAGGTAGCCTAGTGGTTAGAGCAGGTAGCCTAGTGGTTAGAGCAGGTAGCTTAGTGGTTAGAGCCAGGTAGTCTAGTGGTTAGAGCAGGTAGCCTAGTGGTTAGAGCCAGGTAGTCTAGTGGTTAGAGCAGGTAGCCTAGTGGTTAGTGCCAGGTAGCTTAGTGGTTAGAACAGGTAGCCTAGTGGTTAGAGCAGGTAGCTTAGTGGTTAGAGCCAGGTAGTCTAGTGGTTAGAGCCAGGTAGTCTAGTGGTTAGAGCAGGTAACCTAGTGGTTAGAGCAGGTAGTCTAGTGGTTAGAGCCAGGTAGCCTAGTGGTTAGAGCATTGGGCCAGTAACCAAAAAGTTGCTGGATTGAATCCCTGAGCTGACAAGGTAAAAATCTATTGTTCTGCCCCTGAGCAAGGCAGGTAATCCACTGTTCCCTGGCCACTGAAGACGTGGATGTCAATTAAGGCAGACCCCCTCTCTGATTCAGAGGGGTTGGGTTAAATGCGGAAGACACTTTTCAGTTGTACAACTGACTAGGTTTCCCCCTTTTCCTCATTCTAACCTTGTTGAGTAAAGGAGCCTCTTGTAGCCTGTCTGTCCATAGCACTCTTCATCACCTCTGGTAGCCTGTCTGTCCATAGCACTCTTCATCACCTCTGGTAGCCTGTCTGTCCATAGCACTCTTCATCACCTCTGGTAGCCTGTCTGTCCATAGCACTCTTCATCACCTCTGGTAGCCTGTCTGTCCATAGCACTCTTCATCACCTCTGGTAGCCTGTCTGTCCATAGCACTCTTCATCACCTCTGGTAGCCTGTCTGTCCATAGCACTCTTCATCACCTCTGGTAGCCTGTCTGTCCATAGCACTCATCATCACCTCTGGTAGCCTGTCTGTCCATAGCACTCTTCATCACCTCTGGTAGCCTGTCTGTCCATAGCACTCTTCATCACCTCAGGTAGCCTGTCTGTCCATAGCACTCATCATCACCTCTGGTAGCCTGTCTGTCCATAGCACTCTTCATCACCTCTGGTAGCCTGTCTGTCCATAGCACTCTTCATCACCTCTGGTAGCCTGTCTGTCCATAGCACTCATCATCACCTCTTGTAGCCTGTCTGTCCATAGCACTCTTCATCACCTCTGGTAGCCTGTCTGTCCATAGCACTCATCATCACCTCTGGTAGCCTGTCTGTCCATAGCACTCATCATCACCTCTTGTAGCCTGTCTGTCCATAGCACTCTTCATCACCTCTGGTAGCCTGTCTGTCCATAGCACTCATCATCACCTCTGGAAGCCTGTCTGTCCATAGCACTCTTCATCACCTCTGGTAGCCTGTCTGTCCATAGCACTCTTCATCACCTCTGGTAGCCTGTCTGTCCATAGCACTCTTCATCACCTCTGGTAGCCTGTCTGTCCATAGCACTCTTCATCACCTCTGGTAGCCTGTCTGTCCATAGCACTCATCATCACCTCTGGTAGCCTGTCTGTCCATAGCACTCATCATCACCTCTGGTATCGATTGGGTTTATCTGTTGATCTTAGTTTCAACGTGTGATATTATGCACCACGAGGTCTGGAGTGAGAGATTATAAGGGGATCTGCATAGTGATTTTCTTTAGTATGTGATCAGTCAAGTAAGAAACTGCTTTCAAGGCTGAACATCTGGAATCACTTATCCTAAAATAGGAAAGATCTTTCCCAGTTCCCAGAGAGGGTTCATGGTTTGTTCATGACGGGGGAACGACTTGAAATGGATCTCCTAAAGTCAATGGTTTTAGCGTGAGATTTCAGAGGCTGATAAGTGCCATTCACTATGACAAGCAAGTCACCCACTGAGAAAGACAGACATAGACAGAGACAGAGACAGAGATATAGTAGTATTGAAACAGACAGAGACAGAGACAGAGGTATAGTAGTATTGAAACAGACAGAGACAGAGGTATAGTAGTATTGAAACAGACAGAGACAGAGGTATAGTAGTATTGAAACAGACAGAGACAGAGGTATAGTAGTATTGAAACAGACAGAGACAGAAACAGAGGTATAGTAGTATTGAAACAGACAGAGACAGAGGTATAGTAGTATTGAAATAGACAGAGACAGAAACAGAGGTATAGTAGTATTGAAACAGACAGAGACAGAGACAGAGGTATAGTAGTATTGAAACAGACAGAGACAGAGATATAGTAGTATTGAAACAGACAGAGACAGAGACAGAGGTATAGTAGTATTGAAACAGACAGAGACAGAGACAGAGGTATAGTAGTATTGAAACAGACAGAGACAGAGACAGAGGTATAGTAGTATTGAAACAGACAGAGACAGAGACAGAGGTATAGTAGTATTGAAACAGACAGAGACAGAGACAGAGGTATAGTAGTATTGAAACAGACAGAGACAGAGACAGAGGTATAGTAGTATTGAAACAGACAGAGACAGAGGTATAGTAGTATTGAAACAGACAGAGACAGAGGTATAGTAGTATTGAAACAGACAGAGACAGAGATATAGTAGTATTGAAACAGACAGAAACAGAGGTATAGTAGTATTGAAACAGATTTCTGAAAACTACCATGATGTGTCTCATCTAATCATGTGAATGAAATATCTCTCTTTCTCTATTGGCAGGATGATATCTTTCACACTTCATACAACGGGTGGGTCTAATCCTGAATTCTGATTGGTTAAAACTGTATTCCAGCCGTTGTCTTTCCACAAGTTACCACCGGCTAAATCTATGACGTTAAAATGCCTATTTACTCTGTTCCATCTGACTGCGCAATCTACTGTCTCATCAGCCCAGCCAGGCAATTTATTAACTTGATCTCCACTATAAAAAGCATATAGACATTATCTCACATTTCTTTAAGACTAACATTTAGTTTTCAACAGTGGAGATTTGTATAAACGTTGCTGTCTATCTCCCTGACATTTACAACATTGTTTCAAAATTCAAATTCAATCTCCAGCTGTCCCATAGTAATGAAAGTGTCGGGAGTCGGGATGAGACACGCAGTCAGGCAGCGTTTCTCAGCCAGTCGAAATCATGAATCAGCTGGCATCGTTTGTATGGATATACAGTGCATGAATCAGCTGGCATGGTTTGTATGGATATACAGTGCATGAATCAGCTGGCATCGTTTGTATGGATATACAGTGCATGAATCAGCTGGCATCGTTTGTATGGATATACAGTGCATGAATCAGCTGGCATGGTTTGTATGGATATACAGTGCATGAATCAGCTGGCAGGGCTTGTATGGATATACAGTGCATGAATCAGGAAAGAGGGAGGGACAAGCTAGTTACAGTCCCTCCTATAGACATGATTGACATCAGGAAAGAGGGTGGGACAAGCTAGTTACAGTCCCTCCTATAGACGTGACTGACATCAGGAAAGAGGGTGGGGCAAGCTAGTTACAGTCCCTCCTATAGACATGACTGACATCAGGAAAGAGGGAGGGACAAGCTAGTTACAGTCCCTCCTATAGACGTGACTGACATCAGGAAAGAGGGTGGGACAAGCTAGTTACAGTCCCTCCTATAGACGTGATTGACATCAGGAAAGAGGGTGGGGCAAGCTAGTTACAGTCCCTCCTATAGACGTGATTGACATCAGGAAAGAGGGAGGGACAAGCTAGTTACAGTCCCTCCTATAGACGTGATTGACATCAGGAAAGAGGGAGGGACAAGCTAGTTACAGTCCCTCCTATAGACATGATTGACATCAAGAAAGAGGGTGGGACAAGCTAGTTACAGTCCCTCCTATAGACATGATTGACATCAAGAAAGAGGGTGGGACAAGCTAGTTACAGTCCCTCCTATAGACGTGATTGACATCAGGAAAGAGGGTGGGGCAAGCTAGTTACAGTCCCTCCTATAGACATGATTGACATCAGGAAAGAGGGTGGGACAAGCTAGTTACAGTCCCTCCTATAGACATGATTGACATCAGGAAAGAGGGTGGGACAAGCTAGTTACAGTCCCTCCTATAGACATGACTGACATCAGGAAAGAGGGTGGGGCAAGCTAGTTACAGTCCCTCCTATAGACATGACTGACATCAGGAAAGAGGGTGGGGCAAGCTAGTTACAGTCCCTCCTATAGACATGACTGACATCAGGAAAGAGGGTGGGACAAGCTAGTTACAGTCCCTCCTATAGACATGACTGACATCAGGAAAGAGGGTGGGACAAGCTAGTTACAGTCCCTCCTATAGACGTGATTGACATCAAGAAAGAGGGTGGGACAAGCTAGTTACAGTCCCTCCTATAGACGTGATTGACATCAAGAAAGAGGGTGGGACAAGCTAGTTACAGTCCCTCCTATAGACGTGACTGACATCAGGAAAGAGGGTGGGACAAGCTAGTTACAGTCCCTCCTATAGACGTGACTGACATCAGGAAAGAGGGAGGGACAAGCTAGTTACAGTCCCTCCTATAGACGTGACTGACATCAGGAAAGAGGGAGGGACAAGCTAGTTACAGTCCCTCCTATAGACATGATTGACATCAGGAAAGAGGGTGGGGCAAGCTAGTTACAGTCCCTCCTATAGACGTGACTGACATCAGGAAAGAGGGTGGGGCAAGCTAGTTACAGTCCCACCTATAGACGTGACTGACATCAGGAAAGAGGGTGGGACAAGCTAGTTACAGTCCCTCCTATAGACATGATTGACATCAGGAAAGAGGGTGGGACAAGCTAGTTACAGTCCCTCCTATAGACATGACTGACATCAGGAAAGAGGGAGGGACAAGCTAGTTACAGTCCCTCCTATAGACATGATTGACATCAAGAAAGAGGGTGGGGCAAGCTAGTTACAGTCCCTCCTATAGACGTGACTGACATCAAGAAAGAGGGTGGGGCTGTCCGTCGATCATTGATGTTGATGATTGATGATTTAATAAATGGAACATTTGTCACTTTAATAATGTTCACTTTAATAATGAATTTACATATATCGCATATATTGCACTCATCTCATATGTACATACTGTATTCTATACTATTCTACTGTATCTTAGTCTATGTATTACTCATCTCATATGTATACACTGTATTCTATACTATTCTACTGTATCTTAGTCTATGTATTACTCATCTCATATGTACATGCTGTATTTTATCCTATTCTAGTGTATCTTAGTCTATGCCGCTCTGACATTGATCATCCATATATTTATATATTCTTAATTCCTTTCCTTTACTTTAGATGTGTGTGTATTGGGTATATGTTGTGAAATTGTTAGATATTACTTGTTAGATATTGCTGCACTGTCAGAAGTAGAAGCGCAAGGATTTCCCTACACCAGCAATAATATCTGCTAACCACGTGTCTGTGACCAATAACATCTGCTAACCATGTGTATGTGACCAATAACATCTGCTAACCATGTGTATGTGCCCAATAACTTCTGCTAAACATGTGTATATGACCAATAACATCTGCTAACCATGTGTATGTGACCAATAACATCTGCTAACCGTGTGTATGTGACCAATAACATCTGCTAACCATGTGTATGTGACCAATAACATCTGCTAACCATGTGTATGTGACCAATAACATCTGCTAACCATGTGTATGTGACCAATAACATCTGCGAACCATGTGTATGTGACCAATAACATCTGCTAACCATGTGTATGTGACCAATAACATCTGCTAACCATGTGTATGTGACCAATAACATCTGCTAACCATGTGTATGTGACCAATAACATCTGCTAACCATGTGTATGTGACCAATAACATCTGCTAACCATGTGTATGTGACCAATAACATCTGCTAACCATGTGTATGTGACCAATAACATTTTATTTTATTTTATGTAAATGTGCTAGTTAGCTAGCTCCATTTCTTTTACTGATTGGGATTTACCTCTCTGTCTTTCTGTCTCTCTCTGCTGAACATATCAGCCAACCAGACTGATGTATTTCTGTCTCTCTCTGCTGAACATATCAGCCAACCAGACTGATGTATTTCTGTCTCTCTCTGCTGAACATATCAGCCAACCAGACTGATGTATTTCTGTCTCTCTCTACTGAACATATCAGCCAACCAGACTGATGTATTTCTGTCTCTCTCTACTGAACATATCAGCCAACCAGACTGATGTATTTCTGTCTTTCTCTACTGAACATATCAGCCAACCAGACTGATGTATTTCTGTCTCTCTCTACTGAACATATCAGCCAACCAGACTTGATGTATTTCTGTGTCTCTCTGCTGAACATATCAGCCAAACAGACTTGATGTATTTCTGTATCTCTCTGCTGAACATATCAGCCAACCAGACTGATGTATTTCTGTCTCTCTCTGCTGAACATATCAGCCAACCAGACTGATGTATTTCTGTCTCTCTGCTGAACATATCAGACAACCAGACTGATGTATTTCTGTCTCTCTGCTGAACATATCAGCCAACCAGACTGATGTATTTCTGTCTCTCTGCTGAACATATCAGCCAACCAGACCGATGTATTTCTGTCTCTCTGCTGAACATATCAGCCAACCAGACTGATGGATTTCTGTCTCTGCTGAACATATCAGCCAACCAGACTGATGTCTTTCTGTCTCTCTCTGCTGAACATATCATCCAACCAGACTGATGTATTTCTGTCTCTCTCTGCTGAACATATCAGCCAACCAGACTGATATATTTCTGTCTCTCTCTGCTGAACATATCAGCCAACCAGACTGATGTATTTCTGTCTCTCTCTGCTGAACATATCAGCCAACCAGACTGATGTATTTCTGTCTCTCTCTGCTGAACATATCAGCCAACCAGACTGATGTATTTCTGTCTCTCTCTGCTGAACATATCAGCCAACCAGACTGATGTATTTCTGTCTCTCTGCTGAACATATCAGCCAATCAGACTGATGTATTTCTGTCTCTCTGCTGTACATATCAGCCAACCAGACTGATGTATTTCTGTCTCTCTGCTGAACATATCAGCCAACCAGACTGATGTATTTCTGTGTCTCTCTACTGAACATATCAGCCAACCAGACTGATGTATTTCTGTCTCTCTGCTGAACATATCAGCCAACCAGACTGATGTCTTTCTGTCTCTCTCTGCTGAACATATCAGCCAACCAGACTGATGTATTTCTGTCTCTCTCTGCTGAACATATCAGCCAACCAGACTGATGTATTTCTGTCTCTCTACTGAACATATCAGCCAGCCAGACTGATGTCTTTCTGTCTCTCTCTACTGAACATATCAGCCAGCCAGACTGATGTCTTTCTGTCTCTCTACTGAACATATCAGCCAGCCAGACTGATGTCTTTCTGTCTCTCTGCTGAACATATCAGCCAACCAGACTGATGTCTTTGTCTCTCTCTGCTGAACATATCAGCCAACCAGACTGATGTATTTCTGTCTCTCTCTGCTGAACATATCAGCCAACCAGACGGATGTATTTCTGTCTCTCTACTGAACATATCAGCCAGCCAGACTGATGTCTTTCTGTCTCTCTCTGCTGAACATATCAGCCAACCAGACTGATGTATTTCTGTCTCTCTCTGCTGAACATATCAGCCAACCAGACTGAATATTGATGATGATGTAGGCTAAATCAAGTGTTGTTAATCTAATGTTATGCTGCTGTGGCAGTATTGTTAATATTGGGGGGGGGGGGGGGGGTGAACTTGTACCACCACCCCTTATACCACCACCCCTAAAGGGCACCTCAGAGACTGGAAGGGTGGAGCTCTATCTGGGCACATGCCTGACTCTTACTCAATGATCAGTCAGCTAGCTAGACGTCATTATGGCATGGCTCCCTGTCAGGGATTTGGTGTGTTCTTAGCAGGTGTCCTGAACAGAGAGAGTCTCCCTATCAGGGATTTGGTGTGTTCTTAGCAGGTGTCCTGAACAGAGAGAGTCTCCCTGTCAGGGATTTGGTGTGTTCTTAGCAGGTCTCCTGAACAGAGAGAGTCTCCCTGTCAGGGATTTGGTGTGTTCTTAGCAGGTCTCCTAAACAGAGAGAGTCTCCCTGTCAGGGATTTGGTGTAATCTTGGCAGGTCTCCTAAACAGAGAGAGGCTCCCTGTCAGGGATTTGGTGTGTTCTTAGCAGGTCTCCTGAACAGAGAGAGGCTCCCTGTCAGGGATTTGGTGTAAACTTGGCAGGTGTCCTGAACAGAGAGAGACTCCCTGTAGGAGATTTGGTGTAAACTTGGCAGGTGTCCTGAACAGAGAGAGACTCCCTGTAGGGGATTTGGTGTAAACTTGGCAGGTCTCCTGAACAGAGAGAGACTCCCTGTAGGGGATTTGGTGTAAACTTGGCAGGTGTCCTAAACAGAGAGAAACTCCCTGTAGGGGATTTGGTGTAAACTTGGCAGGTCTCCTAAACAGAGAGAGACTCCCTGTAGGGGATTTGGTGTAATCTTAGCAGGTCTCCTGAACAGAGAGAGACTCCCTGTAGGGGATTTGGTGTAATCTTGGCAGGTCTCCCTGTCAGGGATGTGGTGTAAACTTGGCAGGTCTCCTAAACAGAGGATTTGGTGTAATCTTGGCAGGTCTCCTAAACAGAGGATGAAAAAAGGAGATATCCTCAAAAGAACGAGTCCTGGCAGTAAGTTTCAGCCTCCAGAAACCCTTTTTACCATCCATCGCTAGTAGATTCTCCCCCACTGCACAAACAGTTATTCTCCAAACAATCACTCTAACTTAAATGGACGTGTGAAAACCTCCTCCTCAGTCAGGACAGGAAACTGAGAGGTAAGGCTCATAGAATAATATGTCAGCCTCCCAAATGGGAACCCTATTATTGGCTGACGACTCACCCTGAATTTAATTCCACCGTTCTATCGATCTCTATATACATTCTGTCTGAAACTGCCGTCCTAGAAGTCGTTTCTGTGAATTTCCAAATGAGAGGCATTGTACAAAAAAAAAAAAAAAAATCAATCAGCGATTGGATGCTCTCTAACAAATCTAACCAATCAGAGTATCAAAGTTGATGATGTCATAATATATACGATGGCTCTGGTCCAACCCATCGATTTCTAGGACCAATCAGAATGGTCAGATTGTCTTCCCATTGTAGAAATCATCGGGGAGGAAGGCTAATCCAGACTGATGGTGAATAAGAAAGGTAATTTGGTCAGAGTGATGGGTAGCCACGTTAACCCTATTCCCTATATAGTGCATTACATTTGACCAGAGCCCATAGGTAGCCAAGTTAACCCTATTCCCTATATAGTGCATTACATTTGACCAGAGCCCATAGGGACACCATCTCTGAGTGCTGTCTACGGCTTATAGAGTCTCAGACATATTCTTAATCTACTTCTCTGAAAGACAGAAACTTCCTTTTAGAAAAGGTCATCAAAGTCTAAAAAGGGTTTAAACTATCTGATTGATTGATTGGTTTAAACTACCTGATGGATTGATTGGTTTAAACTACCTGATTGATTGATTGTTTTAAACTACCTGATTGATTGGTCGATTTAAACTAACTGATTGATTGGTCGATTTAAACTAACTGATTGATTGATTGGTTTATAATACCTGATTGATTGATTGGTTTAAACTACCTGATTGATTGATTGGTTTAAACTACCTGATTGATTGATAGGTTTAAAACTACCTCATCCTTCTAACAAGCATTTACTTTTTCTTTGTTGAAGAAACTTAGTAGCTTCCTACTACCACTGGTGAAACCCTGACTGTATTACAGGTGTAATAATGGCACCAGAAGGGATGGCTGCCCTTTTTACAAGCTCCTAGCCAATTGTGCTATTTTGTGTGTTTTTTTCACATTGTTTGTAACTTATTTTGTACATAATGTTGTTGCTGCAGGCTCTTATTACTGACAATAACTTCTGGATATCAGAACATCACAATATGTTACCCCTATCTCCATTCAGCTGTACATCAGAACATCACCATATGTTACCCCCTATCTCCATTCAGCTGTACATCAGAACATCACAATATGTTACCCCTATCTCCATTCAGCTGTACATCAGAACATCACCATATGTTACCCCTATCTCCATTCAGCTGTAACACCATCAGAACATCACCATATGTTACCCCTATCTCCATTCAGCTGTACATCAGAACATCACCATATGTTACCCCCTATCTCCATTCAGCTGTACATCAGAACATCACAATATGTTACCCCCTATCTCCATTCAGCTGTACATCAGAACATCACCATATGTTACCCCTATCTCCATTCAGCTGTAACACCATCAGAACATCACCATATGTTACCCCTATCTCCATTCAGCTGTAACACCATCAGAACATCACCATATGTTACCCCTATCTCCATTCAGCTGTAACACCATCAGAACATCACCATATGTTACCCCTATCTCCATTCAGCTGTAACACCATCAGAACATCACCATATGTTACCCCCTATCTCCATTCAGCTGTACATCAGAACATCACAATATGTTACCCCTATCTCCATTCAGCTGTACATCAGAACATCACCATATGTTACCCCTATCTCCATTCAGCTGTAACACCATCAGAACATCACCATATGTTACCCCTATCTCCATTCAGCTGTAACACCATCAGAACATCACCATATGTTACCCCTATCTCCATTCAGCTGTAACACCATCAGAACATCACCATATGTTACCCCTATCTCCATTCAGCTGTAACACCATCAGAACATCACCATATGTTACCCCTATCTCCATTCAGCTGTACATCAGAACATCACCATATGTTACCCCTATCTCCATTCAGCTGTACATCAGAACATCACCATATGTTACCCCTATCTCCATTCAGCTGTACATCAGAACATCACAATATGTTACCCCCTATCTCCATTCAGCTGTAACACCATCAGAACATCACCATATGTTACCCCTATCTCCATTCAGCTGTACATCAGAACATCACAATATGTTACCCCCTATCTCCATTCAGCTGTAACACCATCAGAACATCACCATATGTTACCCCCTATCTCCATTCAGCTGTACATCAGAACATCACAATATGTTACCCCCTATCTCCATTCAGCTGTAACACCATCAGAACATCACCATATGTTACCCCCTATCTCCATTCAGCTGTACATCAGAACATCACCATATGTTACCCCTATCTCCATTCAGCTGTACATCAGAACATCACCATATGTTACCCCTATCTCCATTCAGCTGTAACACCATCAGAACATCACCATATGTTACCCCCTATCTCCATTCAGCTGTAACACCATCAGAACATCACCATATGTTACCCCTATCTCCATTCAGCTGTAACACCATCAGAACATCACCATATGTTACCCCTATCTCCATTCAGCCGTAACACCATCAGAACATCACAATATGTTACCCCCTATCTCCATTCAGCTGTAACACCATCAGAACATCACAATATGTTACCCCTATCTCCATTCAGCTGTACATCAGAACATCACCATATGTTACCCCTATCTCCATTCAGCCGTACATCAGAACATCACAATATGTTACCCCTATCTCCATTCAGCCGTACATCAGAACATCACCATATGTTACCCCCTATCTCCATTCAGCCGTAACACCATCAGAACATCACAATATGTTACCCCTATCTCCATTCAGCTGTACATCAGAACATCACCATATGTTACCCCCTATCTCCATTCAGCTGTACATCAGAACATCACCATATGTTACCCCTATCTCCATTCAGCCGTAACACCATCAGAACATCACAATATGTTACCCCTATCTCCATTCAGCTGTAACACCATCAGAACATCACAATATGTTACCCCTATCTCCATTCAGCTGTACATCAGAACATCACCATATGTTACCCCTATCTCCATTCAGCCGTACATCAGAACATCACAATATGTTACCCCTATCTCCATTCAGCCGTACATCAGAACATCACCATATGTTACCCCCTATCTCCATTCAGCCGTAACACCATCAGAACATCACAATATGTTACCCCTATCTCCATTCAGCTGTACATCAGAACATCACCATATGTTACCCCCTATCTCCATTCAGCTGTACATCAGAACATCACCATATGTTACCCCTATCTCCATTCAGCTGTACATCAGAACATCACCATATGTTACCCCCTATCTCCATTCAGCCGTACATCAGAACATCACAATATGTTACCCCTATCTCCATTCAGCCGTACATCAGAACATCACCATATGTTACCCCCTATCTCCATTCAGCCGTAACACCATCAGAACATCACAATATGTTACCCCCTATCTCCATTCAGCTGTACATCAGAACATCACAATATGTTACCCCTATCTCCATTCAGCTGTAACACCATCAGAACATCACAATATGTTACCCCTATCTCCATTCAGCTGTACATCAGAACATCACAATATGTTACCCCTATCTCCATTCAGCTGTACATCAGAACATCACAATATGTTACCCCTATCTCCATTCAGCTGTAACACCATCAGAACATCACCATATGTTACCCCTATCTCCATTCAGCTGTAACACCATCAGAACATCACAATATGTTACCCCCTATCTCCATTCAGCTGTAACACCATCAGAACATCACAATATGTTACCCCCTATCTCCATTCAGCTGTAACACCATCAGAACATCACAATATGTTACCCCCTATCTCCATTCAGCTGTAACACCATCAGAACATCACCATATGTTACCCCTATCTCCATTCAGCTGTACATCAGAACATCACAATATGTTACCCCCTATCTCCATTCAGCTGTAACACCATCAGAACATCACCATATGTTACCCCTATCTCCATTCAGCTGTACATCAGAACATCACAATATGTTACCCCTATCTCCATTCAGCCGTACATCAGAACATCACAATATGTTACCCCTATCTCCATTCAGCCGTACATCAGAACATCACAATATGTTACCCCTATCTCCATTCAGCCGTAACACCATCAGAACATCACCATATGTTACCCCTATCTCCATTCAGCTGTACATCAGAACATCACAATATGTTACCCCTATCTCCATTCAGCTGTACATCAGAACATCACAATATGTTACCCCTATCTCCATTCAGCTGTACATCAGAACATCACCATATGTTACCCCTATCTCCATTCAGCTGTAACACCATCAGAACATCACAATATGTTACCCCTATCTCCATTCAGCTGTACATCAGAACATCACAATATGTTACCCCTATCTCCATTCAGCCGTACATCAGAACATCACAATATGTTACCCCTATCTCCATTCAGCCGTACATCAGAACATCACAATATGTTACCCCTATCTCCATTCAGCCGTACATCAGAACATCACAATATGTTACCCCTATCTCCATTCAGCTGTACATCAGAACATCACAATATGTTACCCCTATCTCCATTCAGCTGTACATCAGAACATCACAATATGTTACCCCTATCTCCATTCAGCTGTACATCAGAACATCACAATATGTTA
This sequence comes from Salvelinus namaycush, assembly GCF_016432855.1. Taxonomy (NCBI): domain Eukaryota; kingdom Metazoa; phylum Chordata; class Actinopteri; order Salmoniformes; family Salmonidae; genus Salvelinus; species Salvelinus namaycush. The sequence goes on along the minus strand of NC_052328.1, from coordinate 378,226 downwards.
CCCCTATCTCCATTCAGCTGTACATCAGAACATCACAATATGTTACCCCCTATCTCCATTCAGCTGTAACACCATCAGAACATCACAATATGTTACCCCTATCTCCATTCAGCTGTACATCAGAACATCACAATATGTTACCCCTATCTCCATTCAGCTGTAACACCATCAGAACAGCCGTAACACCATCAGAACATCACAATATGTTACCCCTATCTCCATTCAGCTGTACATCAGAACATCACAATATGTTACCCCCTATCTCCATTCAGCTGTACATCAGAACATCACAATATGTTACCCCTATCTCCATTCAGCTGTACATCAGAACATCACAATATGTTACCCCTATCTCCATTCAGCTGTACATCAGAACATCACAATATGTTACCCCTAACTCCATTCAGCTGTAACACCATCAGAACATCACCATATGTTACCCCCTATCTCCATTCAGCCGTAACACCATCAGAACATCACAATATGTTACCCCTATCTCCATTCAGCTGTACATCAGAACATCACAATATGTTACCCCTATCTCCATTCAGCCGTAACACCATCAGAACATCACAATATGTTACCCCTATCTCCATTCAGCTGTACATCAGAACATCACAATATGTTACCCCTATCTCCATTCAGCCGTACATCAGAACATCACAATATGTTACCCCTATCTCCATTCAGCTGTACATCAGAACATCACAATATGTTACCCCTATCTCCATTCAGCCGTACATCAGAACATCACAATATGTTACCCCTATCTCCATTCAGCTGTACATCAGAACATCACCATATGTTACCCCTATCTCCATTCAGCCGTACATCAGAACATCACAATATGTTACCCCTATCTCCATTCAGCTGTACATCAGAACATCACCATATGTTACCCCCTATCTCCATTCAGCTGTAACACCATCAGAACATCACAATATGTTACCCCTATCTCCATTCAGCTGTACATCAGAACATCACAATATGTTACCCCCTATCTCCATTCAGCTGTACATCAGAACATCACAATATGTTACCCCTATCTCCATTCAGCTGTACATCAGAACATCACAATATGTTACCCCTATCTCCATTCAGCTGTACATCAGAACATCACCATATGTTACCCCTATCTCCATTCAGCTGTAACACCATCAGAACATCACAATATGTTACCCCTATCTCCATTCAGCTGTACATCAGAACATCACAATATGTTACCCCTATCTCCATTCAGCCGTACATCAGAACATCACAATATGTTACCCCTATCTCCATTCAGCCGTACATCAGAACATCACAATATGTTACCCCTATCTCCATTCAGCCGTACATCAGAACATCACAATATGTTACCCCTATCTCCATTCAGCTGTACATCAGAACATCACAATATGTTACCCCTATCTCCATTCAGCTGTACATCAGAACATCACAATATGTTACCCCTATCTCCATTCAGCTGTACATCAGAACATCACAATATGTTACCCCTATCTCCATTCAGCTGTACATCAGAACATCACCATATGTTACCCCTATCTCCATTCAGCCGTACATCAGAACATCACAATATGTTACCCCTATCTCCATTCAGCTGTACATCAGAACATCACCATATGTTACCCCCTATCTCCATTCAGCTGTAACACCATCAGAACATCACAATATGTTACCCCTATCTCCATTCAGCTGTACATCAGAACATCACAATATGTTACCCCCTATCTCCATTCAGCTGTACATCAGAACATCACAATATGTTACCCCTATCTCCATTCAGCTGTACATCAGAACATCACAATATGTTACCCCTATCTCCATTCAGCTGTACATCAGAACATCACCATATGTTACCCCTATCTCCATTCAGCTGTAACACCATCAGAACATCACAATATGTTACCCCTATCTCCATTCAGCTGTACATCAGAACATCACAATATGTTACCCCTATCTCCATTCAGCCGTACATCAGAACATCACAATATGTTACCCCTATCTCCATTCAGCCGTACATCAGAACATCACAATATGTTACCCCTATCTCCATTCAGCCGTACATCAGAACATCACAATATGTTACCCCTATCTCCATTCAGCTGTACATCAGAACATCACAATATGTTACCCCTATCTCCATTCAGCTGTACATCAGAACATCACAATATGTTACCCCTATCTCCATTCAGCTGTACATCAGAACATCACAATATGTTACCCCTATCTCCATTCAGCTGTACATCAGAACATCACAATATGTTACCCCCTATCTCCATTCAGCTGTAACACCATCAGAACATCACAATATGTTACCCCTATCTCCATTCAGCTGTACATCAGAACATCACAATATGTTACCCCTATCTCCATTCAGCTGTAACACCATCAGAACAGCCGTAACACCATCAGAACATCACAATATGTTACCCCTATCTCCATTCAGCTGTACATCAGAACATCACAATATGTTACCCCCTATCTCCATTCAGCTGTACATCAGAACATCACAATATGTTACCCCTATCTCCATTCAGCTGTACATCAGAACATCACAATATGTTACCCCTATCTCCATTCAGCTGTACATCAGAACATCACAATATGTTACCCCTATCTCCATTCAGCTGTAACACCATCAGAACATCACCATATGTTACCCCCTATCTCCATTCAGCCGTAACACCATCAGAACATCACAATATGTTACCCCTATCTCCATTCAGCTGTACATCAGAACATCACAATATGTTACCCCTATCTCCATTCAGCCGTAACACCATCAGAACATCACAATATGTTACCCCTATCTCCATTCAGCTGTACATCAGAACATCACAATATGTTACCCCTATCTCCATTCAGCCGTACATCAGAACATCACAATATGTTACCCCTATCTCCATTCAGCTGTACATCAGAACATCACAATATGTTACCCCTATCTCCATTCAGCCGTACATCAGAACATCACAATATGTTACCCCTATCTCCATTCAGCTGTACATCAGAACATCACCATATGTTACCCCTATCTCCATTCAGCCGTACATCAGAACATCACAATATGTTACCCCTATCTCCATTCAGCTGTACATCAGAACATCACAATATGTTACCCCTATCTCCATTCAGCTGTACATCAGAACATCACAATATGTTACCCCTATCTCCATTCAGCTGTAACACCATCAGAACATCACCATATGTTACCCCCTATCTCCATTCAGCCGTAACACCATCAGAACATCACAATATGTTACCCCTATCTCCATTCAGCTGTACATCAGAACATCACAATATGTTACCCCTATCTCCATTCAGCCGTAACACCATCAGAACATCACAATATGTTACCCCTATCTCCATTCAGCTGTACATCAGAACATCACAATATGTTACCCCTATCTCCATTCAGCCGTACATCAGAACATCACAATATGTTACCCCTATCTCCATTCAGCTGTACATCAGAACATCACAATATGTTACCCCTATCTCCATTCAGCCGTACATCAGAACATCACAATATGTTACCCCTATCTCCATTCAGCTGTACATCAGAACATCACCATATGTTACCCCTATCTCCATTCAGCCGTACATCAGAACATCACAATATGTTACCCCTATCTCCATTCAGCTGTACATCAGAACATCACAATATGTTACCCCTATCTCCATTCAGCCGTAACACCATCAGAACATCACAATATGTTACCCCTATCTCCATTCAGCTGTACATCAGAACATCACAATATGTTACCCCTATCTCCATTCAGCTGTACATCAGAACATCACCATATGTTACCCCTATCTCCATTCAGCCGTACATCAGAACATCACAATATGTTACCCCTATCTCCATTCAGCCGTACATCAGAACATCACAATATGTTACCCCTATCTCCATTCAGCCGTAACACCATCAGAACATCACCATATGTTACCCCCTATCTCCATTCAGCTGTACATCAGAACATCACAATATGTTACCCCTATCTCCATTCAGCTGTAACACCATCAGAACATCACCATATGTTACCCCCTATCTCCATTCAGCTGTACATCAGAACATCACAATATGTTACCCCTATCTCCATTCAGCCGTACATCAGAACATCACAATATGTTACCCCTATCTCCATTCAGCTGTACATCAGAACATCACAATATGTTACCCCTATCTCCATTCAGCTGTACATCAGAACATCACAATATGTTACCCCTATCTCCATTCAGCTGTACATCAGAACATCACAATATGTTACCCCTATCTCCATTCAGCTGTACATCAGAACATCACAATATGTTACCCCTATCTCCATTCAGCTGTACATCAGAACATCACAATATGTTACCCCTATCTCCATTCAGCTGTACATCAGAACATCACAATATGTTACCCCTATCTCCATTCAGCTGTACATCAGAACATCACCATATGTTACCCCTATCTCCATTCAGCCGTACATCAGAACATCACAATATGTTACCCCTATCTCCATTCAGCCGTACATCAGAACATCACAATATGTTACCCCTATCTCCATTCAGCCGTAACACCATCAGAACATCACAATATGTTACCCCTATCTCCATTCAGCTGTAACACCATCAGAACATCACAATATGTTACCCCTATCTCCATTCAGCTGTAACACCGTCACAACATCACAATATGTAGAATGATGTCACAACAGATGACATTTGAACGTGTCCAGAATACAGAGGAAGAAGAAGACCAAGAATGCGTCCCAAATGGCACCCTATTCACTACATAGTCCACTACTATGGCACCCTTTTCACTACATAGTCCACTACTATGGCACCCGTTTCACTACATAGTCCACTACTATGGCACCCTATTCACTACATAGTCCACTACTATGGCACCCTATTCACTACATAGTGCACTGTAGCCATTTGGGACAAATATCCACTTCCCTCTGCATTGACTCCACGTCCCTGTGTAAATGCAACGGAGATTACTTTCTATCCTCTTACTTCTGAATCTGTTGTTTCATTATTACAGACTGGTATAGATGACCTTCTATCCTCTTACTACTGAATCTGTTGTTTCATTATTACAGACTGGTATAGATGACCTTCTATCCTCTTACTACTGAATCTGTTGTTTCATTATTACAGACTGGTATAGATGACCTTCTATCCTCTTACTACTGAATCTGTTGTTTCATTATTACAGACTGGTATAGATGACCTTCTATCCTCTTACTACTGAATCTGTTGTTTCATTATTACAGACTGGTATAGATGACCTTCTATCCTCTTACTACTGAATCTGTTGTTTCATTATTACAGACTGGTATAGATGACCTTCTATCCTCTTACTACTGAATCTGTTGTTTCATTATTACAGACTGGTATAGATGACCTTCTATCCTCTTACTACTGAATCTGTTGTTTCATTATTACAGACTGGTATAGATGACCTTCTATCCTCTTACTACTGAATCTGTTGTTTCATTATTACAGACTGGTATAGATGACCTTCTATCCTCTTACTACTGAATCTGTTGTTTCATTATTACAGACTGGTATAGATGACCTTCTATCCTCTTACTACTGAATCTGTTGTTTCATTATTACAGACTGGTATAGATGACCTTCTATCCTCTTACTACTGAATCTGTTGTTTCATTATTACAGACTGGTATAGATGACCTTCTATCCTCTTACTACTGAATCTGTTGTTTCATTATTACAGACTGGTATAGATGACCTTCTATCCTCTTACTACTGAATCTGTTGTTTCATTATTACAGACTGGTATAGATGACCTTCTATCCTCTTACTACTACAAAGTGTTGTTGGGCTTCACCATGTTTGATTCATATCACCCTGCAGCCTCACAGTGTTGATGGGCTTCACCATGTTTGATTCATATCACCCTGCAGCCTCACAGTGTTGTTGGGCTTCACCATGTTTGATTCATATCACCCTGCAGCCTCACAGCGATGTTGGGCTTCACCATGTTTGATTCATATCACCCTGCAGCCTCACAGCGATGTTGGGCTTCACCATGTTTGATTCATATCACCCTGCAGCCTCACAGCGATGTTGGGCTTCACCATGTTTGATTCATATCACCCTGCAGCCTCACAGCGTTGTGTAAACAGATGATGAAGCAGAAAGGTTGTAATATGTCCATGAAAAAATTAATCAGAACTCACAACACAAGTGGGTTGTTATAGTGAGCAATGGTACTGTATATTACTGTGTTCTCAGCGATGGATTTCACGCACGCACGCGCGCACACACACACACACACACACACACACACACACACACACACACACACACACACACACACACACACACACACACACACACACACACACACACACACACACACACACACACACACACTCCTATTAAAAGGTCCCACACCATACCGTCGTTGAGTCACTGCATTGGAAAACCTTTTTACATAATGCTAAATAATTCAGGAGGAGCTGCAGTCTCTTGTGCCCCTGCTATAAACTTTGAGGAACGGGGCTATGTTAGTGTTTTACACACTAAGAGGAGATGCTGCTTACCCAATCAGCACCACTGTGTTAGTAAGGAAATGCCTAAAAACTGGTGTAGTGTGCTTGGAAGCATACACACTGAGTGTACAAAACATTAAAACCACTTCGATGTAAAACAAAAAATACTTTTTAGGGGACCAGCGTGGTTCTGGTAACCGTTCCAACCGACATTTCCGGGTCTAAATCGGTCTGTGGACTCGGTAGATGGAAATGGCTTGCATTGAGCGGTAGCCCTGATTCTCGAGGACACAGGAGCATGTCTCGTTTGCCTGTGTGAATCAGGATGTGAAATCTGACACCACTTGATGCTGGGATGTCCCTCCTACTATTTCATTGGCTCTTCCGACTGTCCATCAACTCCTGTCTGAACCCGACATCACAGCCACGAATGAAACATAAGCCTGGAATCTTTAGATTGTAACGCAACAGGATAGAGTGGTTTGGTAACTTTAGCACATTCAGAGATCAATTTATAGCCGGTATTCTAAAATAATTGTAAACAGAAAACGCTTTCTAATTGTCGTAGAAGGACGAGATTAATATGATATGAAAGGCAAGTTCCTGCGAGTCCAGGAAGCCATGCTAGAGCTCTGTGAGACATTCACAGCGATGGGGGCAGACGTTTTGATCAAGAGAGACCTTTAGAAAATGTACACATTTTCTCTAACACTAAATATATAAATATATATTTTAAAGTTATGAGGAAGGTTAAATGTTATTGTCAGTCGTTTTGTAAATTGATTATAGTATATTTAGAAAACAATATAAGTCATTTCAAGCCTGATTCCTACAGTTTTGTTGATTAAGAAATAAGCCATATAAAATATTGTTTTAGTAGTTATAGTTATTGTTTATGACGAACAGGATAACTAATTACTTTTGAGGATTACATACATTACATTTTATATTACATTTAGTTACATGTAGATACACATAGTTACATTTAGTTACATGTAGCTACATCTAGTTACATTTAGTTACATGTAGCGACACCTAGTTACATTTAGTTACATGTAGCTACACCTAGTTACATTTAGTTACATGTAGCTACACCTAGTTATATATAGCCACACCTAGTTACATTTAGTTACATTTAAGAACACCTTTCTCAATTCATCAGGTCATGGACTCTACAAGGTGTTGAAAGCTTTCCACAGGGATGCTGGTCCGTGTTGACTCTAATGCTTTACACAGTTGTGTCCCGTTGGCTGGATGTCTTTTGGGTGGTGGACCATTCTTGATACACACAGGAAACTATTGAGCGTGAAAAACCCAGCAGCACTGCAGTTCATGACACAAACTGGTGCACCTGGCACCTACTACCATACCCTTAAATATGTCAATGTTTTCTCTTGCACATTCACCCTCTGAATGGCACACATACACAATCCATGTCTCAATGGTCTCAAGGCTTAATAATCCTTCTTTAATCTGTCTCTTCCCCTTCATCTACACTGATTAAAGTGGATTTAACAAGTGACATCAAGAAGGGATCCTAGCTTTCACCTGGATTCACCTGGTCAGTCTATGTCATGGAAAGAGAGTGTTCGTAATATTTTGTACACTCGGTGTACATCAAACTATATGAATAATGAATGCTGTGATCGTGTCGTGTAAATGTTTGCATGAGGGAAGAGCCCAATCACACCAGGGGGTCAGTATAGGGAGAATATATTCCATAGACATGCTCCATGTAATACGTAGACTATAGATCTGGTCTCTCTATGTAATATGAAGACTATATATATCTGGTCTCTCTATGTAATACGTAGACTATAGATCTGGTCTCTCTATGTAATATGAAGACTATAGATCTGGTCTCTCTATGTAATATGAAGACTATAGATCTGGTCTCTCTATGTAATATGTAGACTATAGATCTGGTCTCTCTATGTAATATGAAGACTATAGATCTGGTCTCTCTATGTAATATGTAGACTATAGATCTGGTCTCTCTATGTAATATGTAGACTATAGATCTGGTCTCTCTATGTAATATGAAGACTATAGATCTGGTCTCTCTATGTAATATGTAGACTATAGATCTGGTCTCTCTATGTAATATGAAGACTATAGATCTGGTCTCTCTATGTAATATGTAGACTATAGATCTGGTCTCTCTATGTAATATGTAGACTATAGATCTGGTCTCTCTATGTAATATGTAGACTATAGATCTGGTCTCTCTATGTAATATGAAGACTATAGATCTGGTCTCTCTATGTAATATGTAGACTATAGATCTGGTCTCTCTATGTAATATGTAGACTATATATATCTGGTCTCTCTATGTAATATGAAGACTATAGATCTGGTCTCTCTATGTAATATGAAGACTATAGATCTGGTCTCTCTATGTAATATGAAGACTATAGATCTGGTCTCTCTATGTAATATGAAGACTATAGATCTGGTCTCTCTATGTAATATGAATACTATAGATCTGGTCTCTCTATGTAATATGTAGACTATAGATCTGGTCTCTCTATGTAATATGTAGACTATAGATCTGGTCTCTCTATGTAATATGTAGACTATAGATCTGGTCTCTCTATGTAATATGTAGACTATAGATCTGGTCTCTCTATGTAATATGTAGACTATAGATCTGGTCTCTCTATGTAATATGTAGACTATAGATCTGGTCTCTCTATGTAATATGTAGACTATAGATCTGGTCTCTCTATGTAATATGTAGACTATAGATCTGGTCTCTCTATGTAATATGTAGACTATAGATCTGGTCTCTCTATGTAATATGAAGACTATAGATCTGGTCTCTCTATGTAATATGTAGACTATAGATCTGGTCTCTCTATGTAATATGTAGACTTTAGATCTGGTCTCTCTATGTAATATGTAGACTATAGATCTGGTCTCTCTATGTAATACGAAGACTATAGATCTGGTCTCTCTGTGTAATACGTAGACTATAGATCTGGTCTCTCTATGTAATACGAAGACTATAGATCTGGTCTCTCTGTGTAATACGTAGACTATAGATCTGGTCTCTCTATGTAATACGTAGACTATAGATCTGGTCTCTCTATGTAATATGTAGACTATAGATCTGGTCTCTCTATGTAATATGTAGACTATAGATCTGGTCTCTCTATGTAATATGTAGACTATAGATCTGGTCTCTCTATGTAATATGTAGACTATAGATCTGGTCTCTCTATGTAATATGTAGACTATAGATCTGGTCTCTCTATGTAATATGAAGACTATAGATCTGGTCTCTCTATGTAATATGTAGACTATAGATCTGGTCTCTCTATGTAATATGTTGACTATAGATCTGGTCTCTCTATGTAATATGCTGACTATAGATCTGGTCTCTCTGTGTAATATGAAGACTATAGATCTGGTCTCTCTATGTAATATGTAGACTATAGATCTGGTCTCTCTATGTAATATGTTGTCACACCCTGATCTGTTTCACCGGTCCTTGTGATTGTCTCCACCCCCCTCCAGGCGTCGCCCTTCTTCCCCATTATCCCCTGTGTATTTATACCTGTGTTCTCTGTTTGTCCACTCCCAGTTCGTCTTGTTTGTTCAGGTCAACCAGTGTTTTGTGTCTCAGCTCCTGCTGTTCCCAGTCTCTCTCTTTTTCTCGCCCTCCTGGTTTTGACCCTTGCCTGCCCCGACTCTGAGCCCGCCTGCCTGACCACTCTGCCTGCCCCTGACCCTGAGCCTGCCTGCCTGACCACTCTGCCTGCCCCTGACCCTGAGCCTGCCTGACCACTTTGCTTGCCCCTGACCCTGAGCCCGCCTGCCTGACCACTCTGCTTGCCCCTGACCCTGAGCCTGCCTGACCACTCTGCCTGCCCCTGACCCTGAGCCTGCCTGACCACTCTGCCTGCCCCTGACCCTGAGCCTGCCTGACCACTCTGCCTGCCCCTGACCCTGAGCCTGCCTGACCACTCTGCCTGCCCCTGACCCTGAGCCCGCCTGCCTGACCACTCTGCCTGCCCCTGACCCTGAGCCTGCCTGACCACTCTGCCTGCCCCTGACCCTGAGCCTGCCTGACCACTCTGCCTGCCCCTGACCCTGAGCCTGCCTGACCACTCTGCCTGCCCCTGACCCTGAGCCTGCCTGACCACTCTGCCTGCCCCTGACCCTGAGCCTGCCTGACCACTCTCTCTGCCCCTGACCCTGAGCCTGCCTGACCACTCTGCCTGCCCCTGACCCTGAGCCTGCCTGACCACTCTGCCTGCCCCTGACCCTGAGCCCGCCTGCCTGACCACTCTGCCTGCCCCTGACCCTGAGCCTGCCTGACCACTCTGCCTGCCCCTGACCCTGAGCCTGCCTGACCACTCTGCCTGCCCCTGACCCTGAGCCTGCCTGACCACTCTGCCTGCCCCTGACCCTGAGCCTGCCTGACCACTCTGCCTGCCCCTGACCCTGAGCCTGCCTGACCACTCTGCCTGCCCCTGACCCTGAGCCTGCCTGACCACTCTGTCTGCCCCTGACCCTGAGCCTGCCTGACCACTCTGCCTGCCCCTGACCCTGAGCCTGCCTGACCACTCTGCCTGCCCCTGACCCTGAGCCCGCCTGCCTGACCACTCTGCCTGCCCCTGACCCTGAGCCTGCCTGACCACTCTGCCTGCCCCTGAGCCTGCCTGACCACTCTGCCTGCCCCTGACCCTGAGCCTGCCTGACCACTCTGCCTGCCCCTGACCCTGAGCCTGCCTGACCACTCTGCCTGCCCCTGACCCTGAGCCTGCCTGACCACTCTGCCTGCCCCTGACCCTGAGCCTGCCTGACCACTCTGCCTGCCCCTGACCCTGAGCCTGCCTGCCGAGCTATATCTTTGCCCCACCTCTGGATTTTTGACCTCTGCCTACCTTGACCCTGAGCCTGCCTGCCTTCGGGTACCATTGCCCCACCTCTGGTTACTGACCCCTGCCTTCCTTGACCTGTCTATTACCTGCCCCTGTTGGAATATGGTATTGATATTATGGTACTGATATCACAGTACTGATATCACTGTATTGATATTATGGTACTGATATCACAGTACTGATATCACTGTATTGATATTATGGTACTGATATCACAGTACTGATATCACGGTATTGATATTATGGTACTGATATCACAGTACTGATATCAAGATACTGATATCACGGTACTGATATTATGGTATTGATATCCTGGCATTGATATTACGGTACTGATATCACAGTTTTGATATCATGGTATTGATATCATGGTACTGATATCATGGTATTGATATTATGGTATTTGTATCCTGATATTGCTATTATGGTACTGATATCCTGGTAGTGATATCATGGTACTGATATCCTGGTAGTGATATCATGGTACTGATGTCACTGTATTGATATCACGGTACTGATATCACGGTACTGATTGCTGACAAAATATATTGAAAACAAGAAAAGATCTTGTACAAAAGCATTTCACCACAGACTGTTCTGTCTCCTTGTTTCTATATTCAGACAGCAGCAGACGGGTTTACAATCTACTGAAAATACCATTTTAATACTTAAAGATTCCATTAAAAAACCAATTGCATTTCTTCTCCTCTGAAACTCAATACATGATCTTTCTTAAGGGGGATCAACTCTCCGTCCTGTGACAGAAAGCGCAGTGGATCCCAAAGCGCATCCTTTTCCCTACGTAGTGCACTACTTTTGGCCAAAGCCTTATGGGCCCTGGTCAATAGTAGTGCACTAGATACAGTAGTTAATAGGGTGCCATTTGGGATGAACACACAGTCTAGTGTTATTCCATATCCTCAGGACTAGATGAGCCAGCTGATGAGACGAGGGTAAGGGGACTCCCTTTACAACACAGCAACACTATTGGACATTATTGTTTTTTTGTTTTGTTTTGGTGGCTTCTCTTTCTAAAGTCATTATTTATGAGCCAGTCTAATCAAAGCCTTTGACACAGAAACACTCAGTATCGATTAGTAAATCAGGACTTCTAGTATCCGTTTACCCGTTTGGGATTAACATTTATTTGGGAGGTGTTCCAAATGGCACCCTATTCCCAACATAGTGCACTACTTTAGACCCTGGTGGTTAAAGGGTAGTGCACTATATAGGGAATATGGTGCCATTTGGGACACATGCTTGGTTGGCGGAGAGATGTGTAATAGAGGCCTATGGGGTCATTGTTGGTGGAGAGATGTGTAATAGAGGCCTATGGGGTCATCGTTGGTGGAGAGATGTGTAATAGAGGCCTATGGGGTCATCGTTGGTGGAGAGATGTGTAATAGAGGCCTATGGGGTCATCGTTGGTGGAGAGATGTGTAATAGAGGCCTATGGGGTCATCGTTGGTGTGTGTAAATCACATAACAAAACCAATATATGTTCAAGGTTGCATCCCAAACGGCCACATTATAGCCTACACAGCGCACTAGCTTTGACCCGGTCTAAAGTAGCGGTGCACTGTATACAGACGTAGGATCTCAATTTGATCACCCTGAACCACCCTGATGCAACGCAGGAAATGTAAAAAAAAAATCATATCCCTTTACTTAATGGGAGAGGAAATGCCTGTCAGTTTCATGCTGTATAGATTCATATCCCTTTACTTAATGGGAGAGGAAATGCCTGTCAGTTTCATGCTGTATAGATTCATATCCCTTTACTTAATGGAAGAGGAAATGCCTGTCAGTTTCATGGTGTATAGATTCATATCCCTTTACTTAATGGGAGAGGAAATGCCTGTCAGTTTCATGCTGTATAGATTGATTCATATCCCTTTACTTAATGGGAGAGGAAATGCCTGTCAGTTTCATGCTGTATAGATTGATTCATATCCCTTTACTTAATGGAAGAGGACATGCTTGTCAGTTTCATGCTGTATAGATTGATTCATATCCCTTTACTTAATGGAAGAGGACATGCTTGTCAGTTTCATGCTGTATAGATAGATTCATATCCCTTTACTTAATGGGAGAGGAAATGCCTGTCAGTTTCATGCTGTATAGATAGATTCATATCCCTTTACTTAATGGAAGAGGACATGCCTGTCAGTTTCATGCTGTATAGATTGATTCATATCCCTTTACTTAATGGGAGAGGAAATGCCTGTCAGTTTCATGCTGTATAGATTGATTCATATCCCTTTACTTAATGGGAGAGGACATGCCTGTCAGTTTCATGCTGTATAGATAGATTCATATCCCTTTCCTTAATGGGAGAGGACATGCCTGTCAGTTTCATGCTGTATAGATTGATTCATGTCCCTTTCCTTAATGGGAGAGGACATGTAGATCTCAGGGAGAGAAGTGCGACACTTATTGCCTGACGACTCAAACTGAAATCTTCCTCTGCTCCATGTTCACTACATAATGAGACTGCCATCGTTGAAGACGTTGGTGGTGATGTCAAAATGAGGGGCGTTGTACCAAACAAAGTAATCAGCGATTGGATCATTTATAACCATTCAGAGAACCAATTTTCAAAACACAGCTTTACCCACGTGTGTTGTAGTTCTGGCCCAAACCATCATTTTTTTGGGGGGGGCAATCAAAATGGGTAGAATGTGTTTGCGTTCAAGAAATTGTCGGGGAGGAACTCAGATGTCTGTGTGCATTTGTAACGGACGTCACACTGCTTGCTTAGACAGTACTTCTGCCGTGCAAACACATGTGACCGCCCTCCTGGAACGTCTTACCAGTCGGGCCACAGAAAGCTAGCTACACATCGATAGGTTTAGGCTACTACATGATACTAGAATATTCCCTTTACCTATCTTGAGGTTGATCCAATCTAGCCTATGAATGAAAGTTTACAACGTACAGTTGAAGTCGGAAGTTTACATACACTTAGGTTGGAGTCATTTGAACTTGTTTTTCAACCACTCCACAAATTTCTTGTTATCAAACTGTAGTTTTGGGAAGTCGGTTAGGACATCTACTTTGTTCATGACACAAGTAATTTTTCCAACAATTGTTTACAGACAGATTATTTCACTTATAATTCACTGTATCACAATTCCAGTGAGTCAGAAGTTTACCTACACTAAGTTGACTGTGCCTTTAAACAGCTTGGAAAATTCCAGAAAATTATGTCATGGCTTTAGAAGCTTCCGATAGGCTAATTGATATAATTTGAGTCAATTGGAGGTGTACCTGTGGACATATTTCAAGGCCTACCTTCAAACTCACTGCCTCTTTGCTTGACATCATGGGAAAATCAAAAGAAATCAGCCAAGATTCTGGTTCATCCTTGGGAGCAATTTCCAAACGCCTGAAGGTACCACGTTCATCTGTATAAACATTAGTACGCAAGTATAAACACCAGGGGACCACATAGCTGTCATACCGCTCAGGAAGGAGACACATTCTGTCTCCTAGAGATGAACGTACTTTGGTGCGAAAAGTGCAAATCAATCCCAGAACAACAGCAAAGGACCTTGTGAAGATGCTGGAGGAAACAGGTACAACAGTATCTATATCCACAGTAAAACGAGTCCTATTTCCACATAACCTGAAAGGCTGCTCAGCAAGGAAGAAGCTACTGCTCCAAAACTGCCATAAAAAAGCCAGACTATGGTTTGCAACTGCACATGGGGACAGATATTGTACTTTTTGAAGAAATGTCCTCTGGTCTGATGAAACAAAAATAGAACTGTTTGGCCATAATGACCACCGTTATGTTTGGAGGAAAAAAGGGGACGCTTGCAAGCCGAAGAACACCATCCCAACCGCGAAGCACTGGGGTGGCAGCATCATGTTGTGGGGGTGCTTTGCTGCAGGAGGGACTGGTGCACTTCAAAAAATAGATGGCATCATGATGTAGGAAATGTATGTGGATATATTGAAGCAACATCTCAAGACATCAGTCAGGAAGTTAAAGCTTGGTCGCAAATGGGTCTTCCAAATGGACAATGACCCCAAGCATCTTCCAAAGTTGTGGCAAAATGGCTTAAGGACAACAAAGTCAAGGTATTGGAATGGTCATCACAAAGCCATGACCTCAATCCCATAGAAAATTTGTGGGCAGAAATGAAAAAGCATGTGGGAGGAAGGAGGCCTACAAACCTGACTCAGTTACACCAGCTCTGTCAGGAACTTATTGTGGGAAGCTTGTGGAAGGCTACCCGAAACGTTTGACCCAAGTTAAACAATTTAAAGGCAATGCTACCAAATACTAATTGAGTGTATGTAAACTTCTGACCCACTGGGAATGTGATGAAAGAAATAAAAGCTGAAATAATCATTCTCTGTACTATTATTCTGACATTTCACATTCCTTAAATAAAGAGGTGACCCTAACTGACCTAAAACAGGGACTTTTTACTATTGATTAAATGTCAGGAATTGTGAAAAACTGAGTTTAAATGTATTTGGCTAAGGTGTATGTAAACTTCCGAATTCAACTGTAGGTGCACAGGTCGAGAAACAAACTTGAGTAATCAAGGTGACAGACTCTGACATTTTCAACACTGCCTTTGTCGTGTAATATCCTATTCAAGTTCAAGTGTTGATTCAATATCAATTAATTAATGAAATAACGAAACCATCGACCCAACAGTCCTGACTGTTGGGCCGAGAGCCTAACTGATAATGATAAAATATAGGACTTAAAAATGCTAAGTCAGACTGGTTCCAACTCCCATAAGCCACCTTGGTTATCTACACAGGATTATGTTTTACCACCAACCCGGCTTAGTTTCCCAGGTGCCAGGAAGATGAGGCATTGTTCTCAACTCTTCTAGACTCTCTCTATCTCGGGTCACACACACCACATCTTGTCTAGGAGATGCCAACTTTAGCTTTTTATCACCAAGCCATTGTCAGCTCAAGCTATCTCTAGCAAAACCCATTTCCCTTGACCATGCGTCCAGACTAACTGCAGGAAGCGAGAGTGGAAACCATCTCTTTAACAGTTGCCAGCCCAAGCTTCAAAAAGACTCCTCTCAGTTAACTCAGAAAGGGAGAGAGAGAGAGTCCTAAGAATCTTACTCTATTTCATAAAACAACCATTTGGTGCATAAACATAACATAATCTTGTAATCCTGCTATCACACATTGCATAATCTGGCCTGCATCTAGTTGATCTAGGGTGTAATCATTAATTCAACAATTGAGAAATTATTGTCTCTATTGGACAAATTCAAGTATGTTTATCCCCGTTTCGTTCCGTTTAAGAATTGTTTTTCAACAGAATCGGCGGAATGAATACACCCCTGATCACACGCAAACACAATTCACTTCCATAGCAGCCACATAGAAAATGCATGATCCCTTTTATCATTGGATAATTACTTCTCGCATCTACGCACTCTCCTCCTCCGACCTTTTCCCTTGTGGACTTCAGTGCACAACACATCAGCTGTCTGTGACCAAGCGTAAAAACCTTAATAAGCCAAACCTTCATATCATAACCGCTAACAGCTACCCACTGATTAGACTGTTGTCACCATATTAGCTAACGTCAAGTCAACATACACTACCGGTCAAGAGTTTTAGAACACCATACTCAACTTTTGACCTGCAGTGTAGCTACTAGAATTAAAGCGTTAGTAAACACGCAACAATCATGCAGTGCAGTGTATAGTTAGCAAGCAGTTAGCAAGCAGTTAGCAAGCAGTTAGCAAGCAGTTAGCAAGTAGTTAGCAAGCAGTTAGCAAGCAGTTAGCAAGCAGTTGGCAAGCAGTTGGCAAGTAGTTAGCAAGCAGTTAGCAAGCAGTTAGCAAGCAGTTAGCAAGCAGGCTGAGTAGTGAGTTACATCCCCAAGTGGGGACACTTCAGGGTGAGTAGTGAGTTTCATCCCCAAGTGGGGACACTTCAGGGTGAGTAGTGAGTTTCATCCCCAAGTGGGGACACTTCAGGCTGGGTAGTGAGTTACATCCCCAAGTGGGGACACTTCAGGGTGAGTAGTGAGTTTCATCCCCAAGTGGGGACACTTCAGGCTGAGAAGTGAGTTACATCCCCAAGTGGGGACACTTCAGGCTGAGTAGTGAGTTACATCCCCAAGTGGGGACACTTCAGGCTGAGTAGTGAGTTACATCCCCAAGTGGGGACACTTCAGGCTGAGTAGTGAGTTTCATCCCCAAGTGGGGACACTTCAGGCTGAGTAGTGAGTTACGTCCCCAAGTGGGGACACTTCAGGGTGAGTAGTGAGTTTCATCCCCAAGTGGTGACACTTCAGGCTGAGTAGTGAGTTACATCCCCCAGTGGGTGTGTGTCTGCATGTCTATATGGACTACAGTACATTGGATAAACCCCTGGCATTACAGCGTCCTCGTTGTTATGGCGGCCCAGTTTGTTCTTTACTATCCTCAAATAAAAAGACAGTATGCTGAATCAAATGAACCCTACAACCATGCCTCAGGGCTCAATTTATTCATCACAACTGTCTACATAGTTACCTTTATTCATTATAACCCTGTCTACATAGTTACCTTTATTCATTATAACCCTGTCTGCATAGTTACCTTTATTCATTATAACCCTGTCTACATAGTTACCTTTATTCATTATAACCCTGTCTACATAGTTACCTTTATTCACTATAACCCTGTCTACATAGTTACCTTTATTCATTATAACCCTGTCTACATAGTTACCTTTATTCATTATAACCCTGTCTACATAGTTACCTTTATTCATTATAACCCTGTCTACATAGTTACCTTTATTCATTATAACCCTGTCTACATAGTTACCTTTATGCATTATAACCCTGTCTACATAGTTACCTTTATTCATTATAACCCTGTCTACATAGTTACCTTTATTCATTATAACCCTGTCTACATAGTTACCTTTATTCATTATAACCCTGTCTGCATAGCTACCTTTATTCATTATAACCCTGTCTACATAGTTACCTTTATTCATTATAACCCTGTCTACATAGTTACCTTTATTCATTATAACCCTGTCTACATAGTTACCTTTATTCATTATAACCCTGTCTACATAGTTACCTTTATTCATTATAACCCTGTCTGCATAGTTACCTTTATTCATTATAACCCTGTCTGCATAGTTACCTTTATTCATTATAACCCTGTCTACATAGTGACCTTTATTCATTATAACCCTGTCTACATAGTTACCTTTATTCATTATAACCCTGTCTACATAGTGACCTTTATTCATTATAACCCTGTCTACATAGTTATCTTTGCTTGTCTGGAAGACAGTATGTTTCAACTAGCTCATTGGTTTTTCAACACATTGCCATGCTGCAGCACTTTGACCTATAACACATATATATATATTTTTTTTTTATTGAAACTTTCTCACCGGGACAAAAAGAACACCTACATGAGAATGCTATTCATTGACTAAAGCTCAGCCTTCAACACCATAGCACCCACAAAGCTCATCACTAAGCTAAGGATCCTGGGACTAAACACCTCCCTCTGCAACTGACTGGCCACCTCCAGGTGGTGAGGGTAGGTAGCAACACATCTGCCACACTGATCCTCAACACTGGAGCCCCTCAGGGGTGCGTGCTCAGTCTCCTCCTGTACTCCCTGTTCACCCACGACTGCGTTGGCAGGCACAACTCCAACACCATCATTACGTTTGCAGACGACACAACAGTGGTAGGCCTGATCACCGACAACGACGAGACAGCCTATAGGGAGGAGGTCAGAGATCTGGCCTGGGTGGTGCCAGAATAACAACCTATCCCTCAACGTAACCAAAACTAAGGAGATGATTGTGAACTACAGGAAAAGGAGGACCGAGCACGCCCCCATTGTCATCGACAGGACTGTAGTGGAACAGGTTGACAGCTTCAAGTTCCTTGGTGTCCACATCACCAACAAACTAGAATGGTCCAAACACACCAAGACAGTCGTGAAGAGGGCACGATAAAGCCTATTCCCCCTCAGGAAACTAAAAAGATTTGGCATGGGTCCTGAGATCCTTAAAAGGTTCTACAGCTGCAACATTGAGAGCATCCTGACTGGTTGCATCACTGCCTGGTACGGCAACTGCTCGGCCTCTGACCGCAAGGCACTACAGAGGGTAGTGCGTACGGCCCAGTACATCACTGGGGCCAAGCTTCCTACCATCCAGAACCTCTACACCAGGCGGTGTCAGAGGAAGGCCGTTCTCTCTACTACCGGTACTACCGGCAAGCGGTACCAGAGCGCCAAGTCTAGGACCAAAAAGCTTCTCTATAGTTTGTACCCCCAAGTCATAAGACTCCTGAACAGGTAATCAAATGGCTACCCGGACTATTTGCATTGTGTGCCCCCCCAACCCCTCTTTTACGCTGCTGCTACTCTCTGTTTATCATATATGTATAGTCACTTTAACCATACCTACATGTACATACTACCTCAATCAGCCTGACTAACTGGTGCCTGTATATAGCCCTGCTACTGTTATAGCCTCGCTACTGTATATAGCCTCACTACTGTATATAGCCTTGCTACTGTATATAGCCTCGACTACTGTATATAGCCTCACTACTGTATATAGCCTTGCTACTGTATATAGCCTCGACTACTGTATATAGCCTTGCTACTGTTATAGCCTCGCTACTGTATATAGCCTTGCTACTGTTATAGCCTCGCTACTGTATATAGCCTTGCTACTGTTATAGCCGTGCTACTGTATATAGCCTTGCTACTGTATATAGCCTCACTACTGTATATAGCCTTGCTACTGTATATAGCCTCGACTACTGTATATAGCCTCGACTACTGTATATAGCCTCGCTACTGTATATAGCCTCGCTACTGTTATAGCCTCGCTACTGTTATAGCCTCGCTACTGTTATAGCCTTGCTACTGTATATAGCCTTGCTACTGTTATAGCCTCACTACTGTATATAGCCTCACTACTGTATATAGCCTTGCTACTGTATATAGCCTCGACTACTGTATATAGCCTTGCTACTGTTATAGCCTCGCTACTGTATATAGCCTTGCTACTGTTATAGCCTTGCTACTGTATATAGCCTCGACTACTGTATATATAGCTTCGCTACTGTTATTTTTCACTGTCTTTTTTACTGTTGTTTTTATTTATTTACTTATCTATTGTTCACCTAATACCATTTTTTTTTACTTAAAAATTGTACTGTTGGTTAGAGCCTGTAAGTAAGCATTTCACTTTAAGGTTCTATTCGGTACACTTGACAAATCAACTTTGCTTTGATTTGATCCCTCCCTCTCTCCTCCATTCCTCTCTCTCCTCCATTCCTCTGTCTCTCTTCCGTTCCTCTGTCTCTCCTCCATTCCTCTGTCTCTCCTCCATTCCTCTGTCTCTCCTCCATTCCTCTGTCTCTCCTCCATTCCTCTGTCTCTCCTCCATTCCTCTGTCTCTCCCTGGCTTTTCAGCCTCTTGCCACCTGCTTAGTGTTCTATATTGGTGCTCAGTGCTTACTGAGTCTACTGATGGTCACGCTCAGAGGGCATGGGTTAGGGCAGACCTGGGGAGAGGGTGACAGACATTTCAGAGAATACAGACGGCTTTGTTTTCATAAGGGAAAAGGAAAGAAGCTGTCAGGACTGATAAAACACGTTGAGCTACCGTACGAAGGCAATACTTACTGTACTAGCTTACAATAATTACAAACATGACTTACAATTACTGTACTAGCTTACAATAATTACAAACATGATTTATCTTGTCTACACTAGACTTTCACTAATCTCATCCACTAGCCAGCTCTGTGCTCATCCACTGACTGTCTCTATGCTGCTCCACTAACTGTCTCTATGATGCTCCACTGACTGTCTCTATGATGCTCCACTAACTGTCTCTATGATGCTCCACTGACTGTCTCTATGATGCTCCACTAACTGTCTCTATGATGCTCCACTGACTGTCTCTATGATGCTCCACTAACTGTCTCTATGCTCATCCACTGACTGTCTCTATGATGCTCCACTAACTGGTTCTATGATGCTCCACTGACTGTCTCTATGATTCTCCACTGACTGTCTCTATGATGCTCCACTAACTGGCTCTATGATGCTCCACTAACTGGCTCTATGCTGCTCCACTAACTGTCTCTATGATGCTCCACTAACTGTCTCTATGCTGCTCCACCAACTGTCTCTATGATGCTCCACTAACTGGCTCTATGCTGCTCCACTAACTGTCTCTATGCTGCTCCACTAACTGTATCTATGATGCTCCACTAACTGTCTCTATGATGCTCCACTAACTGTCTCTATGCTCGTCCATTAAGATGTGTTGTCCGTTCTCTCTCAGTCAGTGTGTGTGTCTGTGCTGATGCAGTGAAACATTACAGTAATCTTATCTGTGGAATAAGCCTGTGGGACCGGGAACTGATATCCTCAGAGACAACTACCACTGAAGTGAAACACAGCTTATTTCACCCACATATATTATCAGCCTGCCTCCCATACACACTGACTGCGTCACAAATGGCAACTCATTCCCAAATGTAGTGCACTACTTTAGACCAGATCTCTATGGCTGTAGGGAATAGTGTACCATTTGGAACAGAACCCATTATCATCCTTCCTGCTTCCACTCTAGATTGCATCACAGCACCAATTAAAGCCACAACAAGCAGCAATCATTCTACTTCTCTCAGTGTTCCTAACTACAAGTGTCCCTAAATGGAATAGAAGATATTTTTGTGCTGTCTTGACAATTCTGTTTTTTTGGTCATTCACAGCGTACGTAGGAGTTGGGAAAACAGCACAAACAGATTTGTGAACCAGGCTATCACAGCACAGCAGTGAGTGTTGCTTTGTGGGTATATACTATATGATATATATATGATATATGTGGTATATACTGTATATACATACAGTTGAAGACGGAAGTTTACATACACTTGAGCCAAATACATTTAAACTCAGTTTTTCTCAATTCCTGACATTTAATCCTAGTAAAAATTCCCTGTCTTAGGTCAGTTAGGTCATTTTTGTTTCATCAGACCAGAGGACATTTCTCCAAAAAGTACAATCTCTGTCCCCGTGTGCAGTTGTAAACCGTAGTCTGGCTATTTTTATGGAGGTTTTGGAGCTTCCTTGCTGATCGGCCTTTCAGGTTATGTCGATATAGGACTCATTTTACTGTGGATATAGATACTTTTGTACCTGTTTCCTCCAGCATCTTCACAAGGTCCTTTGCTGTTTTTCTGGGATTGATTTGCACTTTTCACACCAAAGTACGTTCATCTCTAGGAGACAGAACACGTCTCCTTCCTGAGCGGTATGACGGCTGCCTGGTCCCATGCTGTTTATACTTGCGTAATATTGTTTGTACAGATGAACATGGTACCTTCAGGCGTTTAGAAATTGCTCCCAAGGATGAACCAGACTGTGGAGGTCTACAATTTTTTTTCTGAGGTCTTTGCTGATTTCTTTTGATTTTCCCATGATGTCAAGCAAAGAGGCACTGCGTTTGAAGGTAGGCCTTGAAATACATCCACAGGTACACATCCAATTGACTCAAATTATGTTAATTAGCCTATCAGAAGCTTCTAAAGTCATGACATAATTTTCTGGAATATTCCAAGCTGTTTAAAGGCACATTCAACTTAGTGTATGTAAACTTCTGACCCACTGGAATTGTGATACAGTGAATTATAAGTGAAATAATCTGTCTGTAAACAATTGTTGGAAAAATTACATGTGTCATGCACAAAGTAGATGTCCTAACCGACTTGCCAAAACGATAGTTTGTTAACAATAAATGTGTG
The DNA here is from genome assembly GCF_016432855.1 of Salvelinus namaycush. Lineage (NCBI taxonomy): Eukaryota > Metazoa > Chordata > Actinopteri > Salmoniformes > Salmonidae > Salvelinus > Salvelinus namaycush. The sequence goes on along the minus strand of NC_052328.1, from coordinate 355,025 downwards.
GAGTGGTTGAAAAACGAGTTTTAATGAATCCAACCTAGGTGTATGTAAACTTCCGACTTCAACAGTATATATGAGTATGTACTATCCTCTATATGGTTTGTGGGTATATATACTATACTCTATATGGTTTGTGGGTATATACACTATATGGTTGTTGGGTATATACAGTGTTTTCGGAAAGTATTCAGACCCCTTGACTTTTTTCACATTTTGTTACGTTACAGCTTTATTCTAAAATTGATTAAAAAAATAAAAAATACTCAGCAGTCTACACAGAATATCCCATAATGACAAAGCGAAAACAGGTTTTGAAAAATGTTTTTGCAAATGTATTAAAAATAAAAAACAGAAATACCTTATTTACATAAGTATTCAGACTCTTTGCTATGAGACTCAAGATTGAGCTCAGCTGCATCCTGTTTCCATTGATCATCCTTGAGATGTTTCTACAACTTGATTGGAGTCCACTTGTGGTAAATTCAATTGATTGGACATGATTTGGAAAGGTACATACCTGTCTATATAAGGTCCCACAGTTGACAGCGCATGTCAGAGCAAAAACCAAGCCATGAAGTTGAAGGAATTGTCCAAGACATGACTGTGTTATGGCACAGATCTGGCGAAGGGTACCAAAAAATGTCTGCAGCATTTAAGGTCCCAAAGAACACAGTGGCCTCCATCATTCCTAAATGGAAGAAAATGGAACCTCCAAGACTCTTCCTAGAGCTGGCCACCCGGCAAAACTGAGCAATTGGGGGAGAAAGGCTTTAGTCAGGGAGGTGACTAAGAACCCGATGGTCACTCTGACAGAGCACCAGAGTTCCTCCGTGGAGATGGGAGAACCTTCCAGAAGGACATCTATCTCTGCATTACTCCACCAATCAGGCCTTCACGGTAGAGTGGCCAGACAGAAGCCACTCCTCAGTAAAAGGCACATGTCAGCTTGCTTGGAATTTCCCAAAAGTCACCGAAAGACTCTCAGACCATGAGAAACAAGATGCTCTGGTCTGATGAAACCAAGATTGAACTCTTTGGCCTGAATGCAAAGCGTCACGTCAAGAGGAAACCTGGCACCATCCCTACAGTGAAGCATGGTGGTGGCAGCATCATGCTGTGGGGATGTTTTTCAGCTGCAGGGACTGGGAGACTAGTCAGGATTGAGTCAAAGATGAATGTAGCAAAGTACAGAGGGGTCCTTGATGAAAACCTGCTCCAGAGCACTCATTACCTCAGACTGTGGTGAAGGTTCACCTTGCAACAGGACAACAACTCTAAGCACACAGCCAAGACAACGCAGGAGTGGCTTCGGGACAAGTCTCTGAATGTCCTTGAGTGGCCCAGCCAGAGCCCGGACTTGAACCCGATCGAACATTTCTGGAGAGACCTGAAAATAGCTGTGCAGCAACGCTCCCCATCCAACCTGACAGAGCTTGAGAAGATCTGCAGAGAAGAATGGGAGAAACTCCCCAAATACAGGTGTGCCAAGCTTGTAGCGTCATACCCAAGAAGACTCGAGGCTGTAATCATTGCCAAAGGTGCTTCAACAAAGTACTGACTAAAGGGTCTGAATATTTATGTAAATGTGATATTTCAGTGTTTTATATTTAATACAATTGCAACAATTTATAAAAAACAGTTTTTGCTTTGTCATTACAGGGTATTGTGTGTAGATTGATGAAGAAAAAAATGATGTTATCAATTTTAGAATAAGGCTGTAACGAAACAAAATGTGGAAAAAGTCAATGGGTCTGAATACTGTCTGATCTTGTCTGCAGCAGTAGATCCATCCCCTGTCTGGTGGTGTCCATGGCAGTAGATCCATTCCCTGTCTGGTCGTGTCCAACCAGTAGATCCATTCCCTGTCTGGTCGTGTCCAACCAGTAGATCCATTCCCTGTCTGATCGTGTCCAACCAGTAGATCCATTCCCTGTCTGGTCGTGTCCAACCAGTAGATCCATTCCCTGTCTGATCGTGTCCATGGCAGTAGATCCATTCCCTGTCTGGTTGTGTCCAACCAGTAGATCCATTCCCTGTCTGGTCGTGTCCATGGCAGTAGATCCATTCCCTGTCTGGTAGTGTCCAACCAGTAGATCCATTCCCTGTCTGGTCTTGTCCAACCAGTAGATCCATTCCCTGTCTGGTCGTGTCCAACCAGTAGATCCATTCCCTGTCTGGTCGTGTCCAACCAGTAGATCCATTCCCTGTCTGGTCGTGTCCAACCAGTAGATCCATTCTCTGTCTGGTCATGTCCAACCAGTAGATCCATTCCCTGTCTGGTCGTGTCCAACCAGTAGATCCATTCCCTGTCTGGTCATGTCCAACCAGTAGATCCATTCCCTGTCTGGTCGTGTCCAACCAGTAGATCCATTCCCTGTCTGGTCGTGTCCAACCAGTAGATCCATTCCCTGTCTGGTCGTGTCCATGGCAGTAGATCCATTCCCTGTCTGGTCATGTCCAACCAGTAGATCCATTCCCTGCCTGGAGGTGTCCATGGCAGTAGATCCATTCCCTGTCTGGTCGTGTCCATGGCAGTAGATCCATTCCCTGTCTGGTCGTGTCCATGGCAGTAGATCCATTCCCTGTCTGGTCGTGTCCATGGCTGTAGATCCATTCCCTGTCTGGTCTTGTCCAACCAGTAGATCCATTCCCTGTCTGGTTGTGTCCAACCAGTAGATCCATTCCCTGTCTGTTCATGTCCATGGCAGTAGATCCATTCCCTGTCTGGTCGTGTCCAACCAGTAGATCCATTCCCTGTCTGGTCGTGTCCAACCAGTAGATCCATTCCCTGTCTGATCGTGTCCAACCAGTAGATCCATTCCCTGTCTGGTCGTGTCCAACCAGTAGATCCATTCCCTGTCTGGTCGTGTCCAACCAGTAGATCCATTCCCTGTCTGGTTATGTCCAACCATAAGATCCATTCCCTGTCTGGTCGTGTCCATGGCAGTAGATCCATTCCCTGTCTGGTCGTGTTCAACCAGTAGATCCATTCCCTGTCTGGTCATGTCCATGGCAGTAGATCCATTTCCTGTCTGGTCGTGTCCAACCAGTAGATCCATTCCCTGTCTGGTCATGTCCATCCAGTAGATCCATTCCCTGTCTGGTCATGTCCAACCAGTAGATCCATTCCCTGTCTGGTCGTGTCCATGGCAGTAGATCCATTCTCTGTCTGGTCGTGTCCAACCAGTAGATCCATTCCCTGCCTGGTCATGTCCATGGCAGTAGATCCATTCCCTGTCTGGTCGTGTCCAGTAAAAAAAGTCCTGATTAACAATTAGAACCTAATTATCCTGCAATATAGTGGCTTCTTGTCAACAGTGATGCACTTGTGTGAGATCTAGGAAGTTAAAACCAAATCTCTCACACATGCTGGCCAGCTAGTCTTCCACGGATCACTGGAGACTGGCTTATTCACTGGCTTATTGCTGATATGATGAGCGGAAAGAGGCTTCCCATCAGTGTCAGCTTATCTAACACACACCTCATTTTCATTTATCAAACCTGAGTGACTGGCCGGACAGTTCAAGGCACAAAATACCAACCTATCTTATCCAAAGGATGATTAAAAGGCCAGATTTAACAACACAAAGACAGGTGTGCCTTAGTTTCACCTACCAGGAGAAAATCACCACAAAGCCAGCAGAGCCATCACCAAAAAGCCGGCAGAGCCATCGCCACAAGGCCGGCAGAGCTATCGCCACAAAGCCGGCAGAGCTATCCCCACAAAGCCGGCAGAGCTATCCCCACAAAGCCGGCAGAGCTATCCCCACAAAGCCGGCAGAGCTATCCCCACAAAGCCGGCAGAGCTATCCCCACAAAGCCGGCAGAGCTATCACCACAAATCCGGCAGAGCTATCACCACAAATCCGGCAGAGCTATCATCACAAAGCCGGCAGAGCTATCCCCACAAAGCCGGCAGAGCTATCCCCACAAAGCCGGCAGAGCTATCACCACAAAGCCGGCAGAGCTATCACCACAAAGCCGGCAGAGCTATCACCACAAAGCCGGCAGAGCTATCACCACAAAGCCAGGCAGAGCCATCACCACAAAGCCGGCAGAGCCATCACCACAAAGCCGGCAGAGCCATCACCACAAAGCCGGCAGAGCCATCACCACAAAGCCGGCAGAGCTATCCCCACAAAGCCGGCAGAGCTATCCCCACAAAGCCGGCAGAGCTATCCCCACAAAGCCGGCAGAGCTATCCCCACAAAGCCGGCAGAGCCATCACCACAAAGCCGGCAGAGCCATCAACACAAAGCCGGCAGAGCTATCCCCACAAAGCCGGCAGAGCTATCCCCACAAAGCCGGCAGAGCTATCCCCACAAAGCCGGCAGAGCTATCCCCACAAAGCCGGCAGAGCTATCCCCACAAAGCCGGCAGAGCTATCCCCACAAAGCCGGCAGAGCTATCACCACAAATCCGGCAGAGCTATCACCACAAATCCGGCAGAGCTATCATCACAAAGCCGGCAGAGCTATCCCCACAAAGCCGGCAGAGCTATCCCCACAAAGCCGGCAGAGCTATCACCACAAAGCCGGCAGAGCTATCACCACAAAGCCGGCAGAGCTATCACCACAAAGCCGGCAGAGCTATCACCACAAAGCCAGGCAGAGCCATCACCACAAAGCCGGCAGAGCCATCACCTCAAAGCCGGCAGAGCCATCACCACAAAGCCGGCAGAGCCATCACCACAAAGCCGGCAGAGCTATCCCCACAAAGCCGGCAGAGCTATCCCCACAAAGCCGGCAGAGCTATCCCCACAAAGCCGGCAGAGCTATCCCCACAAAGCCGGCAGAGCCATCACCACAAAGCCGGCAGAGCCATCAACACAAAGCCGGCAGAGCTATCCCCACAAAGCCGGCAGAGCTATCCCCACAAAGCCGGCAGAGCTATCCCCACAAAGCCGGCAGAGCTATCACCACAAAGCCGGCAGAGCTATCCCCACAAAGCCGGCAGAGCTATCCCCACAAAGCCGGCAGAGCTATCCCCACAAAGCCGGCAGAGCTATCACCACAAAGCCGGCAGAGCTATCACCACAAAGCCGGCAGAGCTATCCCCACAAAGCCGGCAGAGCTATCCCCACAAAGCCGGCAGAGCTATCACCACAAAGCTGGCAGAGCTATCACCACAAAGCCGGCAGAGCTATCACCACAAAGCCGGCAGAGCTATCACCACAAAGCCGGCAGACACGTTTTGCATCCTAAATGGCAGCCTATTCCCTAGCGCACTACTTTTGACCAGAGAACATACGGTGCCATATGGGATGCATCAATGGGTTCGACAGCATCAGACGGTTGTTTCATTCACCTGCAGCGGTTGCCTCGGGGACATCACACTGTCACACTAATAACATCTGGATATCATTTACAGAAGACTGACTGGAGGGGTTACAAAGAGGCCCTTAATACAACTGACTGGAGGTGTTACACAGAGGCCCTTAATACAACTGACTGGAGGTGTTACAAAGAGGCCCTTAATACAACTGACAGGAGGTGTTACAAAGAGTCCCTTAATACAACTGACTGGAGGTGTTACACAGAGGCCCTTAATACAACTGGCTGGAGGTGTTACACAGAGGCCCTTAATACAACTGACTGGAGGTGTTACACAGAGGCCCTTAATACAACTGGCTGGAGGTGTTACACAGAGGCCCTTAATACAACTGACTGGAGGTGTTACAAAGAGGCCCTTAATACAACTGACTGGAGGTGTTACACAGAGGCCCTTAATACAACTGACTGGAGGTGTTACACAGAGGCCCTTAATACAACTGACTGGAGGTGTTACAGAGGCCCTTAATACAACTGACTGGAGGTGTTACAGAGGCCCTTAATACAACTGACTGGAGGTGTTACACAGAGGCCCTTAATACAACTGACTGGAGGTGTTACAAAGAGGCCCTTAATACAACTGACAGGAGGTGTTACAAAGAGTCCCTTAATACAACTGACTGGAGGTGTTACACAGAGGCCCTTAATACAACTGGCTGGAGGTGTTACACAGAGGCCCTTAATACAACTGACTGGAGGTGTTACACAGAGGCCCTTAATACAACTGGCTGGAGGTGTTACACAGAGGCCCTTAATACAACTGACTGGAGGTGTTACAAAGAGGCCCTTAATACAACTGACTGGAGGTGTTGCACAGAGGCCCTTAATACAACTGACTGGAGGTGTTACACAGAGGCCCTTAATACAACTGACTGGAGGTGTTACAGAGGCCCTTAATACAACTGACTGGAGGTGTTACAGAGGCCCTTAATACAACTGACTGGAGGTGTTACAGAGGCCCTTAATACAACTGACTGGAGGTGTTACACAGAGGCCCTTAATACAACTGACTGGAGGTGTTACAGAGGCCCTTAATACAACTGACTGGAGGTGTTACAGAGGCCCTTAATACAACTGACTGGAGGTGTTACACAGAGGCCCTTAATACAACTGACTGGAGGTGTTACACAGAGGCCCTTAATACAACTGGCTGGAGGTGTTACACAGAGGCCCTTAATACAACTGACTGGAGGTGTTACAAAGAGTCCCTTAATACAACTGACTGGAGGTGTTACACAGAGGCCCTTAATACAACTGACTGGAGGTGTTACAGAGGCCCTTAATACAACTGACTGGAGGTGTTACACAGAGGCCCTTAATACAACTGACTGGAGGTGTTACAGAGGCCCTTAATACAACTGACTGGGGGATATTCTGACTTGAGACCTGCTCAAGTGGTCTCCCATTGACATCAAAGAAAGAGACTGCAGGGAAAGAGTTCTGCAGGCTTATCTCAACACTGAATCTGACCTATTTTGTGCCTGATGTTGTGTTACCACAGAAGGAGTAGCTAGACTCTTTGTATCTGATGTTGTGTTACCACAGAAGGAGTAGCTAGACTCTTTGTATCTGATGTTTTGTTACCACAGAAGGAGTAGCTAGACTCTTTGTATATTATATTGTGTTACCACAGAAGGAGTAGCTAGACTCTTTGTATACTATATTGTGTTACCACAGAAGGTGTAGCTATAGTCTTTGCGCTGACGGACAGAGATACGGAGCACGAGGCTAGAGACAATGAATGCGGCCGCAGAGACAAAGTAGCTGCCTATTAGGAAGAAAAAACATCCAGTTCATGTCTTACAAGGAAATGTGTGACCACTGCAGTCTAAAACCAACAGTGTTTTCTACTGAAGCAGATGCTGTGTTTCTACAGCTTGAGGGCTGAGACCAGTCAGTAGATATAACACCATTCAGTAGATATAACACCATTCAGTAGGTATAACACCATTCAGTAGATATAACACCATTCATTAGATATAACACCATTCAGTAGATATAACACCATTCAGTAGATATGACACCATTCAGTAAGTATAACACCATTCAGTAGATATAACACCATTCAGTAGATATAACACCATTCAGTAGATATAACACCATTCAGTAGATATAACACCATTCAGTAGGTATAACACCATTCAGTAGGTATAACACCATTCAGTAGGTATAACACCATTCAGTAGGTATAACACCATTCAGTAGATATAACACCATTCAGTAGGTATAACACCATTCAGTAGATATAACACCATTCAGTAGATATAACACCATTCAGTAGATATAACACCATTCAGTAGGTATAACACCATTCAGTAGGTATAACACCATTCAGTAGATATATCACCATTCAGTAGATATATCACCATTCAGTAGATATAACACCATTCAGTAGGTATAACACCATTCAGTAGATATAACACCATTCAGTAGATATAACACCATTCAGTAGATATAACACCATTCAGTAGGTATAACACCATTCAGTAGGTATAACACCATTCAGTAGGTATAACACCATTCAGTAGATATAACACCATTCAGTAGATATAACACCATTCAGTAGATATAACACCATTCAGTAGATATAACACCATTCATTAGATATAACACCATTCAGTAGATATAACACCATTCAGTAGATATAACACCATTCAGTAGATATAACACCATTCAGTAGATATAACACCATTCAGTAGGTATAACACCATTCAGTAGGTATAACACCATTCAGTAGGTATAACACCATTCAGTAGATATAACACCACTCAGTAGATATAACACCATTCAGTAGATATATCACCATTCAGTAGGTATAACACCATTCAGTAGATATAACACCATTCAGTAGGTATAACACCATTCAGTAGATATAACACCATTCAGTAGATATAACACCATTCAGTAGATATAACACCCTTCAGTAGGTATAACACCATTCAGTAGATATAACACCATTCAGTAGATATAACACCATTCAGTAGATATAACACCATTCAGTAGATATAACACCATTCAGTAGATATAACACCATTCAGTAGGTATAACACCATTCAGTAGATATAACACCATTCAGTAGATATAACACCATTCAGTAGATATAACACCATTCAGTAGGTATAACACCATTCAGTAGGTATAACACCATTCAGTAGATATAACACCATTCAGTAGATATAACACCCTTCAGTAGGTATAACACCATTCAGTAGGTATAACACCATTCAGTAGGTATAACACCATTCAGTAGATATAACACCATTCAGTAGGTATAACACCATTCAGTAGGTATAACACCATTCAGTAGGTATAACACCATTCAGTAGATATAACACCACTCAGTAGATATAACACCATTCAGTAGGTATAACACCATTCAGTAGATATAACACCATTCAGTAGATATAACACCATTCAGTAGGTATAACACCATTCAGTAGATATAACACCATTCAGTAGATACAACACCATTCAGTAGTTGAAGTGCCCGCACCACTTAAAATTGGCTACAGGGGTGCTGTACTACTATGCCTGACCCTGTAAAATAACACATTACACTGCACCTATCGTACTACTATGACTGACCCTGTAAAACAACACATTACACTGCACATATCATACTACTATGGCTGACCCTGTAAAACAACACCTATCATACTACTATGGCTGACCCTGTAAAACAACACCTATCATACTACTATGACTGACCCTGTAAAACAACACATTACACTGCACCTATCATACTACTATGACTGACCCTGTAAAACAACACCTATCATACTACTATGACTGACCCTGTAAAACAACACCTATCATACTACTATGGCTGACCCTGTAAAACAACGCCTATCATACTACTATGACTGACCCTGTAAAACAACACCTATCATACTACTATGACTGACCCTGTAAAACAACACCTATCATACTACTATGACTGACCCTGTAAAACAACACATTACACTGCACCTATCATACTACTATGACTGACCCTGTAAAACAACACCTATCATACTACTATGACTGACCCTGTAAAACAACACATTACACTGCACCTATCATACTACTATGGCTGACCCTGTAAAACAACACCTATCATACTACTATGGCTGACCCTGTAAAACAACACATTACACTGCACCTATCATACTACTAGGACTGACCCTGTAAAACAACACCTATCATACTACTAGGACTGACCCTGTAAAACAACACCTATCATACTACTATGACTGACCCTGTAAAACAACACCTATCATACTACTATGACTGACCCTGTAAAACAACACATATCATACTACTATGGCTGACCCTGTAAAACAACACCTATCATACTACTATGGCTGACCCTGTAAAACAACACCTATCATACTACTATGACTGACCCTGTAAAACAACACCTATCATACTACTATGACTGACCCTGTAAAACAACACCTATCATACTACTATGACTGACCCTGTAAAACAACACCTATCATACTATTATGACTGACCCTGTAAAACAACACCTATCATACTACTATGGCTGACCCTGTAAAACAACACCTATCATACTACTATGGCATACTACTATCATACTACTATACCCCCCCCTCCCCCCCACACACACACACAGACCCCCCAGAGTCCACGGACCCACCACAGCCCACGGACCCCCCACAGCCCACGGACCCCCCACAACCCACGGACCCCCACAACCCACGGACCCCCCCACAGCCCACAGACCCCCCCCACAGCCCACAGACCCCCCCCCCCCCACAGCCCACGGACCCCCCACAACCCCCGCCAATCCCACCCCAACAAAAAGTAGGACACCTACACCACCCGATGTCACAGGAAGGCCATAAAGGTCATCAAGGACAACAACCACCTGAGCCACTGCCTGTTCACCCCGCTATCATCCAGAAGGCGAGGTCAGTACAGGTGCATCAAAGCAGGGACCGAGAGACTGAAAAACAGCTTCTATCTCAAGGCCATCAGACTGTTAAACAGCCACCACTAACATTTAGTGGCTGCTGCCAACATACTGACTCAACTCCAGCCACTTTAATAATGGGAATTGATGGAAATTTATGTAAAAATTTATCACTAGCCACTTTAAACAATGCCACTTAATATAATGTTTACATACCATACATTACTCATCTCATATGTATATGTATATACTGTACTCTATATCATCTACTGCATCTTGCCATCTTTATGTAATACATGTATCACTAGCCACTTTAAACTATGCCACTTTATGTTTACATACCCTACATTACACTTCTCATATGTATAGACTGTACACTATACCATCTACTGCATCTTGCCTATGCCGTTCTGTACCATCACTCATTCATATATCTTTATGTACATATTCTTTATCCCTTTACACTTGTGTGTATAAGGTAGTAGTTGTGGAATTGTTAGGTTAGATGGTTATTACTGCATTGTCGGAACTAGAAGCACAAGCATTTCGCTGCACTCGCATTAACATCTGCTAACCATGTGTATGTGACAAATTTGATTTGATTTGAGTATATAGTATCAGTTCTCTGTGTCTGACCAGTAGTATGGAGCTGTGGCTTCTCTTCTTCCTATGTCATGTATCCCAGTGAATTTGGTGATGTTTCCCCCCTTGCTCATAGCAATTAGTCTTTGAAGTTGTTAAGTTAATTTCCTATCATACATCCTGATATTAGCAGATGCTCACCACTAGTGGGAAGGAGAAGAAAAAAAAACGTCCCAAAAAAAACGTCATATTTGACCGGTTTTTGTATTCACAGCACTTGAACATCGCAGCGGGGACACTAACATATTGGGAGAGATTCTGCTTTTACTCAGTGAGAATATTGTTTCATGTATTGTGACAGCAGAGCACAGGATCCCTGGGAGAATGAGACGGGGTTTCACGCTGGTTCACATTTAAAAGAGATGAAAATCAAATAAAGGACATGCTATTGTGAAATGAGAAGGGAGAGAGAATGAGAATAAGAGACCTGGTTAAAATGTACATGGGACTGTCTCAAATAACACCGTCTTCTTCACCTTCACTATGGGCCCTGGTCTAAAGTAGTGCACAACTACCCTATAGGCCCTGGTCTAAAGTAGTGCACTACTACCCCATAGACCCTGGTCTAAAGTAGTGCACTACTACCCTATAGACCCTGGTCTAAAGTAGTGCACTACTACCCTATGGGCTCTGGTCTAAAGTAGTGCACTACTACCCTATAGACCCTGGTCTAAAGTAGTGCACTACTACCCTATAGGCCCTGGTCTAAAGTAGTGCACTACTACCCTATAGACCCTGGTCTAAAGTAGTGCACTACTACCCTATAGACCCTGGTCTAAAGTAGTGCACCACTACCCTATAGAACCTGGTGTATAGTGCACTACTACCCTATAGACCCTGGTCTAAAGTAGTGCACTACTACCCTATGGGCTCTGGTTTAAAGTAGTGCACTACTACCCTATAGGCCCTGGTCTAAAGTAGTGCACTACTACCCTATAGGCCCTGGTCTAAAGTAGTGCACTACTACCCTATGGGTCCTGGTCTAAAGTAGTGCACTACTACCCTATAGACCCTGGTCTAAAGTAGTGCACTACTACCCTATAGGCCCTGGTCTAAAGTAGTGCACTACTACCCTATAGGCCCTGGTCTAAAGTAGTGCACTACTACCCTATGGGCTCTGGTCAAATGTAGTGCACTACTACCCTATAGACCCTGGTCTAAAGTAGTGCACTACTACCCTATAGACCCTGGTCTAAAGTAGTGCACTACTACCCTATAGACCCTGGTCTAAAGTAGTGCACTACTACCCTATAGACCCTGGTCTAAAGTAGTGCACTACTACCCTATGGGCTCTGGTTTAAAGTAGTGCACTACTACCCTATAGGCCCTGGTCTAAAGTAGTGCACTAATACCCTATAGGCCCTGGTCTAAAGTAGTGCACAACTACCCTATGGGCCCTGGTCTAAAGTAGTGCACTACTACCCTATAGACCCTGGTCTAAAGTAGTGCACAACTACCCTATAGGCCCTGGTCTAAAGTAGTGCACTACTACCCTATAGGCCCTGGTCTAAAGTAGTGCACAACTACCCTATGGGCTCTGGTCTAAAGTAGTGCACTACTACCCTATAGACCCTGGTCTAAAGTAGTGCACTACTACCCTATAGACCCTGGTCTAAAGTAGTGCACTACTACCCTATAGAGCCTGGTCTAAAGTAGTGCACTACTACCCTATAGGCCCTGGTCTAAAGTAGTGCACTACTACCCTATAGACCCTGGTCTAAAGTAGTGCACTACTACCCTATGGGCTCTGGTTTAAAGTAGTGCACTACTACCCTATAGACCCTATGAAGTATGTTGCATGTGCTTTAGACCGGAACGCATTTCAAGTGACCATCAGAAATAATCTATTCAGGGGAGTTCACAGCCATGGTAACAGGGTCTGGTCTGTAAGTCCGTCTGTCTGTCTCTCTGCGCCTCTGTGTCGTGGGTCTCCTTGTGTGTTTGTGTGTCTGTGTGTGTCTGTATCTGAGAGAGAGGTTCTACTATATGATGTGATCCAGCTCAGAAGGTTGTTACCATGACATTAGAAACTGCATTAGGACTAGAACAACCTCAGAAGGTTGTTACCATGACATTAGACACTGCATTAGGACTAGAACAGACCTCAGAAGGTTGTACCATGACATTAGAACTGCATTAGGACTAGAACAGACCTCAGAAGGTTGTTACCATGACATTAGACACTGCATTAGGACTAGAACAGACCTCAGAAGGTTGTTACCATGACATTAGACACTGCATTAGGACTAGAACAGACCTCAGAAGGTTGTTACCATGACATTAGAAACTGCATTACGACTAGAACAGACCTCAGAAGGTTGTTACCATGACATTAGACACTGCATTAGGACTAGAAGAACAGACCTCAGAAGGTTGTTACCATGACGTTAGACACTGCATTAGGACTAGAGAACGACCTCAGAAGGTTGTTACCATGACATAGACACGCATTAGGACTAGAGAACAGACCTCAGAAGGTTGTTACCATGACATTAGACACTGCATAGGACTAGAAGAAACAGACCTCAGAAGGTTGTTACCATGACGTTATGACACTGCATTAGGACTAGAAGAAACACACCTCAGAAGGTTGTTACCATGAATTAGACACTGCATTAGGACTGAAGAAGAACAGACCTCAGAAGGTTGTTACCATGACGTTAGACACTGCATTAGGACTAGAAGAACAGACCTCAGAAGGTTGTTACCATGACATTAGACACTGCATTAGGACTAGAACAGACCTCAGAAGGTGTTACCATGACATTAGACACTGCATTAGGACTAGAACAGACCTCAGAAGGTTGTTACCATGACATTAGACACTGCATTAGGACTAGAGAACAGACCTCAGAAGGTTGTTACCATGACATTAGACACTGCATTAGGACTAGAAGAACAGACTCAGAAGGTTGTTACCATGACGTTAGACACTGCATTAGGACTAGAAGAACAGACCTCAGAAGGTTGTTACCATGACATTAGACACTGCATTAGGACTAGAAGAACAGACCTCAGAAGGTTGTTACCATGACATTAGACACTGCATTAGGACTAGAAGAACAGACCTCAGAAGGTTGTTACCATGACATTAGACACTGCATTAGGACTAGAAGAACAGACCTCAGAAGGTTGTTACCATGACGTTAGACACTGCATTAGGACTAGAAGAACAGACCTCAGAAGGTTGTTACCATGACATTAGACACTGCATTAGGACTAGAGAACAGACCTCAGAAGGTTGTTACCATGACATTAGACACTGCATTAGGACTAGAAGAACAGACCTCAGAAGGTTGTTACCATGACATTAGACACTGCATTAGGACAAGAACAGACCTCAGAAGGTTGTTACCATGACATTAGACACTGCATTAGGACTAGAACAGACCTCAGAAGGTTGTTACCATGACGTTAGACACTGCATTAGGACTAGAAGAACAGACCTCAGAAGGTTGTTACCATGACATTAGACACTGCATTAGGACTAGAAGAACAGACCTCAGAAGGTTGTTACCATGACGTTAGACACTGCATTAGGACATGAAGAACAGACCTCAGAAGGTTGTTACCATGACGTTAGACACTGCATTAGGACTAGAAGAACAGACTCAGAAGGTTGTTACCATGACATAGACACTGCATTAGGACTAGAAGAACAGACCTCAGAAAGGTTGTGTACCATGACATTAGACACTGCATTAGGACTAGAAGAACAGACCTCAGAAGGTTTGTTACCATGACGTTAGACACTGCATTAGGACTAGAAGAACAGACCTCAGAAGGTTGTTACCATGACATTAGACACTGCATTAGGACTAGAAGAACAGACCTCAGAAGGTTGTTACCATGACATTAGACACTGCATTAGGACTAGAAGAACAGACTCAGAAGGTTGTTACCATGACATTAGACACTGCTAGTTAGGACTAGAAGAACAGACCTCAGAAGGTTGTTACCATGACGTTAGACACTGCATTAGGACTAGAAGAACAGACCTCAGAAGGTTGTTACCATGACATTAGACACTGCATTAGGACTAGAAGAACAGACCTCAGAAGGTTGTTACCATGACATTAGACACTGCATTAGGACTAGAAGAACAGACCTCAGAAGGTTGTTACCATGACATTAGACACTGCATTAGGACTAGAACAGACCTCAGAAGGTTGTTACCATGACATTAGACACTGCATTGACTAGAACAGACCTCAGAAGGTTGTTACCATGACGTTAGACACTGCATTAGGACTAGAAGAACAGACCTAGAAGGTTGTACCATGACATTAGACACTGCATTAGGACTAGAAGAACAGACCTCAGAAGGTTGTTACCATGACGTTAGACACTGCATTAGGACTAGAAGAACAGACCTCAGAAGGTTGTTACCATGACGTTAGACACTGCATTAGGACTAGAAGAACAGACCTCAGAAGGTTGTTACCATGACATTAGACACTGCATTAGGACTAGAACAGACCTCAGAAGGTTGTTACCATGACAATAGACACTGCATTAGGACTAGAAGAACAGACCTCAGAAGGTTGTTACCATGACATTAGACACTGCATTAGGACTGAAGAACAGACCTCAGAAGGTTGTTACCATGCACGTTAGACACTGCATTAGGACGAGAAGAACAGACCTCAGAAGGTTGTTACCATGACATTAGACACTGCATTAGGACTAGAAGAACAGACCTCAGAAGGTTGTTACCATGACATTAGACACTCGCATTAGGAATAGAAGAACAGACCTCAGAAGGTTGTTACCATGACATTAGACACTGCATTAGACGAGAACAGACCTCAGAAGGTTGTTACCATGACATTAGACACTGCATTAGGACTAGAACAGACCTCAGAAGGTTGTTACCATGACGTTAGACACTGCTAGGACTAGAACATACCTCAGAAGGTTGTTACCATGACATTAGACACTGCATTAGGACTAGAACAGACCTCAGAAGGTTGTACCATGACATTAGACACTGCATTAGGACTAGAACAGACCTCAGAAGGTTGTTACCATGACAATTAGACACTGCATTAGGACTAGAACAGACCTCAGAAGGTTGTTACCATGACATTAGACACTGCATTAGGACTAGAAACAGACCTCAGAAGGTTGTTACCATGACATTAGACACTGCATTAGGACTAGAAGAACAGACCTCAGAAGGTTGTTACCATGACATTAGACACTGCATTGGACTAGAAGAACAGACCTTAGAAGGTTGTTACCATGACATGAGACACTGCATTACGACTAGAACAGACCTCAGAAGTTGGTTACCATGACATTAGACACTGCATTAGGACTAGAACATACCTCAGAAGGTGTGACCATGACATTAGACACTGCATTAGGACTAGAAGAACAGACCTCAGAAGGTTGTTACCATGACATTAGACACTGCATTAGGACTAGAAGAACAAGACCTCAGAAGGTGTTTACCATGACATTAGGACACTGCATTAGGACTAGAAGAACAGACCTTTAGAAGGTGTTACAGTGAGCATA